>NW_002060947.1:4508348-4509219 GCF_000150275.1 Trichoplax adhaerens
TCGTACTGTACTGTACAGTCATACCGAACTGTACAGAGTACTGTACAGTGTACACTTGTACTGTACGTACGGTCTGTACTGTACAGGACAGTACTGTACAGTACAGTAAAATTTATGGTCCTGTCAGGTCACGGACTACGGGTTAGGGTTAAGGTTTAGGGTTACGGTGCGATCCTCTCGGACAGACGGAGAGAAG
Source organism: Trichoplax adhaerens (assembly GCF_000150275.1). NCBI lineage: Eukaryota > Metazoa > Placozoa > Uniplacotomia > Trichoplacea > Trichoplacidae > Trichoplax > Trichoplax adhaerens. The sequence continues at coordinate 4,508,545 of NW_002060947.1, forward strand.
GTTTAAAATGTCTGTCCATCCAAGAGTGATCAGTCCAAGTTTTCTTTTCGTAATTCATGCACTCAGTGTACTCTTAATCTCTTATTACTTTATCAACAGTTACTGGAGCCGACGATGAGATCACGTGGTTTCTAGTTGGAATAGCTACAAGCCTTGCTGACACGATGACTAGGCAAAGGACTACTATGGACTGCAGTGGGCCAGTCGAATCAATTTTGCCCTCCTCTGTACTACAGTACAGTATACTGTACACTTGTACAGTACTGTACTGTAATTAGAAACTCCCTTAGATCATCCGCTGCACGAGCATTAAATGAGCTCCCGTTGAAATGCAGCACAGCCTATCATTAGCAAATGAACAACATTATAACCACTGTACTGTACAGTGTACAGTATGCCAGGTTCTACAGTCTCACTTGCAGTGTACTGTACTGTACTTGCAGTGTTCGACCGTAATTTAGGTACGTTCACACGATGAAGTTTTTGCAGGACTACCATAAAGACTTCAGTCAAATCCTGTATTTTTGTCTTGGTCAAGGACACTGGAAGACAAGGGCTAAACGTGACGTGGTGGGCCCAAATAGAAAAAATATATTGAAAAGGAAACGCCAACGAACTTACTTTATTTACCTAGCTTACAGCGTGATCACTCAAAATATATGAAAAAGAAACGCC
>NW_002060947.1:4622337-4623521 GCF_000150275.1 Trichoplax adhaerens
TTTTGATTCCCAAGTCAACTGCATCTTCCAAGATCCTTTTTAAGGTCACTGGTTGATGCTTTTCAAAGTGACAAAATACATACTGTACTGTACAGTACTTTGATACACACTGTACTGTACACGGTGTTCCGTACTGTAGCCTACCGTACTGTACTGTAGTTTTCCCCGTTTTCTACAGTACAATGTACAGCATACTGTACACTGTACACTATCTAAAGAGAAAATCAACATTGCTGCTACAGTGTACAGTGCACGGCGTACAGTACTGTACTGTACACTGCTACTCACTGTAGACTCAGTTCATTTAGAGAACAAATTTACCGAAAGGAATCATTATTATTGACTCTATTCTATACTTAGGGTCACCAGGGTGAAATTTGATTTTGATTCCCAAGTCAACTGCATCTTCCAAGATCCATTTTAAGGTCACTGGTTGATGCTTTTCAAAGTGACAAAATACATACTGTACTGTACACTGTACTGTAGTTTTCCTCGTTTTCTACAGTACAATGTACAGCGTACTGTACACTGTACACTATCTGAAGAGAAAATCATCATTGCTGCTACAGTGTACAGTACAGTGCGCGACGTACAATACCGAACTGTACACTGCTACTCACTGTAGACTCAGTTCATTTAGAGAACAAATTTACCGAAAGGAATCATTATTATTATTGACTCTATTCTATACTTAGGGTCACCAGGGTGAAATTTGATTTTTGATTCCCAAATCAACTGCATCTTCCAACATCCTTTCAATATTGGACAGTAATAACTTTCAACAAATCGACCCATTTGCAGCTGTTACCTTGTCAGTCTACTACGTTCGTTGATAGGGTGAGGATGGACGTTTTGGATAGCACTTTTGCTTCTACAATGGATTACACCAAAGGTAAGACTTTCCTGGACATGATCAATGTTCGTCTTTTACTAACATACAGTCCAGTACAGTACCCGTGTACTCTACAATAGACAGTAAACCAACTGTCCAAGCTTACGGTCGAAATGTGTCGACTTCATCAGATCAAGCGTTAACGCTTATACTGATCCAATTACGCAATGGATCCATTGGATGGTGAAGTTTAGCAATTACGCAATGCATCCATTGGATGGTGAAGTTTAGGATATATATACAATCGCTCTAATCGACAACTGGATTAACTACACTTATTTGCCCATCAAAT
>NW_002060947.1:4746266-4830785 GCF_000150275.1 Trichoplax adhaerens
GACTTTACTGCTTTAAAGATTCAACTAGTACNCGTAAGTTAAAAAGATATTACCACGAAGCAGGCCTTTCTTCTTAAGCGGAAGATAATAATAAAGTGAGATTNTAAGCTCTACTCTATTTTTGAATATCGATAAATTTTAGTTACTTCGAAATCTCTAACTGAATATTTTGCTTTAGCGAATTCAAGTACAAGCGGTAAGTTACCGCAACTTTGATGTTAGACTTGAATATTTATAATGAGCTCTAAATTTTTCTCAAAATGATTAAATCGATTTAAATAAATGAAAAAATGTTTACAGTACTGATTAATAACAGCATATTAAATTGGAAGGAATCATTCTTTCGTTTAAGATAATTTAAGCCAGCAGTAAACATGTTTAGCCCATAGTGACTATTTCTAGTGTTAAGTTGATTACTTCTAAAATGTATATGCGTTTATGAGAAATTACACCGTACGTGCTGTATTGTATATTCTCTGATACAAAAGCATGTTACGAGAGAAAGAAATAAATACTGTAAACTTGATAGCCAATAAAATTTATTATCCATATAAAGTTATTAAATTGGTAAACACTAAGATTACTCGTATTATAGCCTTTAATTTTCTAGAGTTATCTTCTTCAATCATCTCAATTGAATCTACTCCCGTAATTCAGAATATGGGTATGTATGCATGACGAATGACGACGAAAAGATTTGTGGTTTTAAAATAATCTAATTCTTGGACTTATTTCTAATTATAGGATCTTCAATACCTGTTACATATTCTTATGCTTCCCTAGGATTGAATAATGCTTTGGACTATCAAAGTTTGTTACATATCGAAATTTTTTAGTATCTTTTAATAATTTAAGTTATTGCGTAGTAATTTTTAGATAGTCGCTATCGATATTAACATTTAGCAAGCAATAGTTGGACGGATAGCACAGCATCGGGGTCTTCCAAAGTTGTAACATCAATATCCAATCAAGGTATTATACATAGAATGCCTATGATATTTTAGATAGCAGACTCAGCAGTCTTGAATCCGGTAATACTACAACATATAAATTTACTGTATATAAAGTATCTCTGTCATACGAACAAAACTCTAGAATTATTGTATAGTTAAGCTGAAGTTTATAACTTAAAGTTAAATATTATATACCAGAATAGCGGTTTAGTTATCTGCTTTTCAGATTCCTTCGAATAGGTACTGATACTTATTCATAAGGTTCGAAGTTGATTTATCATGTGAGACTAGTACACTTACTGTATAATGGAGATAATATGTCTACAAACAGAAGTACTGAAAGTGTTCAAGCTACGGATCTGCCCGAGCAAATTATACACATCTCTTGTAATGTTATTTATGTACGTACTTAAGATTAGACTTCAAAATTTTTCCCCATAATTTGATGGACGTCATAGATGCTACTTTAAAAAGCTTGCATTATGGTATTCACGTTTGGTATTTTTTTAGATGTGATTAAAATCAAAATGAAGTAAATGCTCAGTCTCATATACGATTTACAATAAAAATGAGTACTGTTAGTAAAATACAGAAGATTAGGGACTGATATAAAAGTTAGCATTCGTGAACATCATTAATGATAAGCTTTACAGGCAATGATGTTATAGCGTAGCTAAGTATGGATAGCTCGATTAATAACACGATGAACTTGCACACAATAGTTTCCCTTAATATAAAATATAGTACTGCCAAGATGATTACCTATTTTCAAAGAATTGAATTTTTGCTTTTATCGCAGCAGATTCGATGTCGACCAGCTATGTACCTTCGGTATCTAGCATAACTAGTGAATTAATAACCAGCCAACCTAAGACCTCTATTGTAAATCCATCTAGAATATCGTCTGCTTTGTACGATATTTGCCGTGATCCAACTTGCAATACAATATTATGTACTGTACATGCTAGCTATAGAATTCGTTTATCGTCTATAGTAATCAAAGCGTCTTGTGTAAGAAATCTCCATGTCTTTGATTGTTACAGTGTAATACAATATAATATCTAGATTAGAGTAGAAATATCTATATTAGGACAATTTTGTTGATTTACCCTTATTTAAAGCGTTTCTAATTTAGATATGTGATGTTTAAATATAGCACTAGCTTTCAAGGTGATATATATATATATATATATATATAGATACAGTCTACTGAAATCAGTAGTTTAATTAGGGGGTCAAGAATAATCTTCTTACGATTCAAATCACTGCGAATGTAATTTACTTATGGTAGAATATCGCAGAAATGCTCCGTGATAGGACATATTGTAATCTGACAATTTTGTGTTAGTCATTCGATGTCTATGTTCGTAAATACTGTTGTCTTCATTAGGTAGCAGTAGATAAAATTAACTTTTGATTCATTAGCAGGTTTCAACGTTAATATTACTAACTAGGATGTACAGTATGTGCTATTATAAAAGAGTATAAATGCGATATATCGTATATATAGAGAGTTCTTTAGATTAGTGTTTAACGTAAGATACGAGACGTCTAAGTTTTTTTGTAGTCTACTAGTATAGGAAAAGTGTTCCTGGAAGAGTAGATATTGCTCGCTGATACGTGGTTCAGGGAATCGACTTATTGATCGCTCATTACGTTATCTTGCTGCAAAGCTGTATTGTAACATTGATAAACTAAATATTGATGTTGCATGATGAAAATATTAGCTGTTGTTTTAATTTAACTTGAAAGGGTTACAGTTATTGTAAGGAATTTATTCATAGCTATTGTGTATTAAATATTAATTCTACTAGAATATCTTTAGTATATTTAGTTATAATTATTTAATTGTAATCGGTTTAGTATTAATAGATTTACATGTGGAAAATTTAACCTAAATAACTTAATCTTTATTTTAATTTTCTATACCGTACATCTTGAGTAAGTCATAACTGATCAGATTCATCGTTATTCTGATAGTGTGTTTAATCAGTTTCGAAGTTAATATAATTTTCGTTAGTTTGCAATCAAGATTGTTTCAGATATTTGTGTTTAAATTTTAACAAGTACCGTAGTAAATTAGTTATGTGTTTCTTCTATATACTTATCTCATCTTTATCGACTGACATCAATATCTACGTAATATAACTTTAAATGGTTTGAAACATTCTATGTTTAATTTCACTTGATAAATGGCCAGGCATAATAACATGGATTGTGGAAATAAGCTCGTAATGCACTCTATAGTATGTTATACTATTATTTTTGTTATTAATATTGAAAAGCGTTTTCACTTCTTTTAGTTATGGATACCATATGATAAACTAATTAATATTATTACTGTAAAATATGAAAAGATTTGATTTTTCTGGCTTATCTATAATTTATTCGTCGTAATTTTCATAAAGGAGGTGTTATAGTATCGTTGATATATATAAGCATGAAATTTTAGCTAGATTATATTACTGTGAAATAAGCCTTATATAACTAATAAGAGGCAGCTCCCAAAATTTCTTTAGCCAGAAATATCGTCGTAAGCCTGTTATAGCATAGTAACATAGGCGTTAAGCGCAGTACATACCGTATTACATATATTTTGCAATGAAACAATTGATCGATCAAATATGATGACTTATCATATTCGATATCAAGTAATTTAGAATTATACAAAGAAATATATGTGACTGATAATGGTACTACATAATTCTTGTACTTTATAGCAATCAAGCTATGCAAATAAAAGTTTAGCTTTCTCTTTTGATTAGACAATTATAGCAATTCCTGACATGCCCTTCGTTCTGTGATATTTGAAATTCATTACTTTAGAGATTACTGTTATTAGACGAAATATCTAGAACGTCTATCGAGGAGTAGATTTGTAGATTTAGATTTTTGTTATCTTGTCACAGAGCATGTTTCTAACGACTTGACATATTAATAAGCACAGCCAGTAAACAAAGTGCTATATACAGTACAGTAATATTTATGTGAAACAACTCTTGATAATTCCTCAGCCTTAGATTTTGACATGACTGGATACGCTGTAGTAATTCATACGAACTCTTATACAGTAGAATTGTGTGGTAAAATATTTAATAAGAGTTTAATAAAGTTGTATCAATTAGTACTATGATTTTGTAATATTATTCAATAATTATAATTTATGACACTTGTGTAAAGAACGCATTCTTTCTTGTCTTAGTATATGACTAGATGATTATTGTCTCTTCATTAAAACTAAGCGTTAATTACTCCAAAGCATTGTCACAAACTTCCGATTGGATATTTTGAGTCGCTGATAAGTACTGTACAAGTAGTATACAGCCGTAGGCAACATGGTGCAAGTATAGAACTTCTACTACTTATTAGCTGTAGGTTTTGATATTACTAGATACATTCTACAGGTATGACGTTTAATTTTACGTTTTGCAGGTAATCTAAATTAATTATAGTAAGTTCGGACCTATTTTAAATTACTTACAAAATTATAAATCGTAGCATAATTTACCGAGTTCTTTTTTAAGAGTTTGTAATTTCGCTTTTAATTAAGATTACGTCAATATAGGAAGATACTTTAAAAACCTACAGTGGTATTACTTCCTTAGTAACCAGTAGACGTATGAACTTAAAGAATATCGTCTCATTGTGCTGAAAGAAGCTCTAAACTATCGATAAGGCTCGGTCTGTTGTATGTCCAATATAATTAAAATAGCTATATCGAAAATAATTATTGTAATATCGAAATTAACTTGAAACGCCTTGAAATAGGTCGTTATTAAAGGTAGTACTTTGTGTACGCGTATACTTGTACTTTTATGATTTGACAGTGTTGCTCAACAAGTGATACCGTACTGTTCACAATGCGCGAATTACTTATTGATTGCTGAGAACTCGAGATTTCGGTCTTTAATTAGTGATATGATACTATAGTGTGTGAAGTACAGTAAAGCTTAATTAAGTGTATGGAAAATTATTACGCGTATGTGATAGAATTAGGCTTGAAATATCTGTGAATGGATTGTAATAAGTAGCATTTATGGAGTATACTATACTTGCTTAGAATATATAATGCGAGTATATTTGAAACGAGTACATGAGCCGTAATTTGTTACACAATAGGTAATACTATTTTCTACATAAGATTAATTGGTTGATAAATTAAGGTACTGTAATATTCGTATTCTGTTGAGCATTAGTATGGAGTAGCGAAAATTTCTATATTTCAGTATCGTAATAATTTTGATATTTTGTAGTGGATGTTAGAATAATTACTGTAATTATTAAGTGATATAAGCATATTCTATGGAAAGGTAAAACAATTATAATCAGGAATGGTATTTTAACTATGGTAACACTTAGGATAGTGTTAATATTATTAATACGCCAATTGCTGTGTTGGTCAACTGATTTATTCGCTAATCAAGAAAAATATTCATATGTAGACGATTGTTCACATTAAGATTAAATAAAGCTATGGCTACAGTAAAGTTGTATGCGTTGACGAAAATGTTATCTATCAAATAAAAACGTAGAGTCGTATCTAAATTATTATCGTAGACATTAGCTTAAGAGGGTAATTCCAATTAATAGCAAGTCATAAGATAGAATTTAAGATTGACGTAGTATAAAGTACGGAATGGAGATACTTTATATTCTTGTATTATAGCCTCGGTCGTGCTAGGTCACATTAGAGTTGTATAGATAATGTTAATTTTTATAGTTTCCTATCTAGTGATATATTAATTGCTAGTGTAATATCGATGAGGAATTGTTTAGTACGACAACCAGCAGCAATAAATTTAGGCTGTTAAACTTTCTGGACAGCGAAAATGTTACATTAAATATACCAATTCATGTAAATGACTCATTGACACGATTAACTTTGGATAAGATCTTGTTTCATGTTTAAACGATGAAATCTGTAGGAAAATAATACTACTAGTTTTACCGGTTTACTTTGAATGTTATAGTGCTGTTTGTGACAGTTGTAGCCTGATTGATAAATATAAGTTTATGCGTAGATGGAATAAGTGTAGAAGATACAGTAGTCTATTAAAATAACTTTTGAAGTATATCGTACGAACGCTATGAGATTAAATGATATGATAAAGTCGGTAGATATCGTAGAGTAGAATTTGCAAAATTTATTATTTAAGGTTAAATATATTATAGCTAGTAAGTATAAACATTGGCGTAACATAACCTACTTTTCAATTGTTTTAGTATTATCCGAAGCTCTGAGATGAAATTTATAGTTAATGAGATTGATAGTGTATTGATAGAGTAAACTGCATGTAATCCGATGTTGGAGATATTGTATGATTTTCACTAGTCTAATATTTTACAACATTAGCTTAGTAAGATACTTGTCGAAGTCTAGTAGCGACATTTATAATTTCAGATAATGTATACTTTATATTTAATCGCATTCGAAAGTAATATGAATAGTGATGTTGTTTAGTACTGTATAGGACTAAGAAATATTTTGTACTTTATTATTTACACGCCTGATAGAATATGAGAGAACGTCGTACAATCTCGTACAGTATTAGCCAAAAGAGGTATTACAAATTTTGAATGATTTAATCGTCTTTAGTATGCTTTGCAATACTGATCTTTATTAGCATAAGGCAAGTAAATGCTAGAAAGCTGACATTGCTAATATAAATCAACGCATGAGAAATTGTATTGATACAAAAGATTTTAATTTGAATCAATTTTTGTAACGACTACTGGGTTAATTATCGGTATCGGAGATAAGATACCGAATAAAATCATCTACGATTCTACAATTATCACCATATTTCTTTACTAGCGATAATCCAACTCATGCGCTTTTTATGAAATTGGTAAATTTATTTCTGGATAAGTTGATTATAGTCAGCAGTTCCGGATAGATGCATCGATTCATCGATTTGATTGATGATATTAAAAATAAATATAGAAGAATTTATTTAGCTAAAGTATGTTAGACTACTAAATTAATGATTAGTTTAATTTATAGACATTAATTAAACTCAATCAGTTTTCTTAAATGTAACTGTTTGCGTATTACCGTACGATAATTATTTATATTTTAATATCGATAGCATAACTAACCTTTCCCTGTAGAATCATAGGCCCAAAGAGGACATACAACATAGGTTGAATAAAAATGCGAAATTGGCGAATATTAGTTTTAGAAGTATATATAGTATGTATATTACATGATGTAAAGTAAGTACGTTTTAATTTAACGTTTTAATTTTCATAAATCATACATTTATAGCTGTTAGATAACTTTCAGTTATAAAGTAAACTATGTACTACGAATTAATGAAGGAAATGCTTATTTTGTTTACTACAGAACATACATATCGACGACGGTAGAAACGACGGCGGTAGAAACGACGACGGAAAAAGACGCGACGACGGATATAGCGACGACGGATATAGCGACGACGGCGACTCCACTATGTAGAAAAATATTAATTGTTAAGTTTTGTTAATTTGTCGACATCAAACAATGAAGGAAGTAATTCTATAGCGCAGGCATTAAATCACTTAGTGTTTTCATGGGGGTATGTGTGATTAGTTCGTATTTGTATATAAGGAAGTTTTACTCATTTACAGACTATTCTATTTCATAGTTTAATAGTAAATTACTTACCCAAGCAGCCTTCTGCTTATTGATTTTTAATCCACGGCACGAAGATAGGGTAAGAAGCAATAGCTTATAATTAGTACAAATATCAAACATTTTTACGCCATATTGTAAGCAGGTAAAAGATAATTAGAGTATGTCGATGAAGACTTTTGTGAGACATTGAGTATCTAATATACGGATCAGATCGAATCGTTACTAAGCTGGATCCGTAAGTAGGTTTGTTATTATGTACTATTTTCGTTATTGACTAACTTGGGTTAATTTTACTAAGTATAATGACGATATTTGTAAATAACTTGCCTTGGAAAGTTCAGCTTTCGTTTCGTCATCCTGAAATTACATTAATAAAATTATTATTCTCTTTATAATTGATTAATAAATTAGAGTTATAGTTTATTTTTAGTTAAGTCTTTATACAGCAGAGAGTTTAACTTACTACATCGCTTTCCATAAGAGCCTTTAGATCTTCTTCATCGACATTATCTAAATCGGCTTCTTTACCGAAGATTTCATTTTCTTCAGGTTTTTCTTCTTCGGTTGCGAAAGCGACCGCCGCGAAGAATAATACAGTAGCGACCAAGATAAGCTTCGTGTTCATGTTTCCTGATTAGACAGAAGCGTAATTAAACAACTAAGGTTAGAAATTTAATTAATAATGAAAAGTGATTGTAGCATAAATCAACTGTTGCACTCAGAGAACATGACGGTTTTATGTTACGACAATAAAATACAGGAATAAACATATGTATCTATTTCTAAATTATATATCGTAACGTATTGGTGAAAATTAACTTGATATCGCAATGTAACGATAATTTAAGTCACTTTTATAAAATTTTGATTATCGTGTAGAATTTACGAAAGAAGTGATCGTGATTTCGTAATAGTAAAGTAAAAGCATATCTGTGTTAAGTAATTTTAAAATGTGTTTATTACTAATCTTGTCTTATTGATAAAACGAGGGAGCTATTATTTAGTATGAAAGCTTAACGAAATTTCACATTTTAATTTTAAAGATACGGATATACTCTGTATTACGGCACTGATATTATCTGATGACTATAAGAAACTGTAAAATTTTTCTTCCGTTATAATCTAAGCTGTATTTTAAATGACTTACCAGTTGGATTAGCAATTACCAAGGGGAGAATGATCGGTTACCGAAAAAATCGGCTATTTATACTTTTTTGACAATTGTAAACAGTGAATTGGCGAGGTTAATTCGCAGACCTACCATTGCGCTCCGTAATTAACGAATGTCATCTTTGTTACTACTATTGTAATTGATTGAATGGTAAATTTCAGACGATGCTAAGGGAATACTTCCTACTCCCTAGGGGAAAAAGGAAAACGCCTACTGCATTAGCTATGATACTATAAATTTGTGTCCGAAATAATGTTGACGATCTTATATATATATATTACTATTGCTTTATTAAGGAGTTATTGATTTAATCTTTTGGACCGTAGAGCTACTTGTTATTTCTATTAAAAGTAACTGTGTCTGTTTTCTTTAGAAGCTCTTGAGAAAAAGCGGTAAAATAGTGAGAATCGACGTATCCGAGGTATAAATCGAAAGGTATCGAGAAAATGCAGTAAAACCTTTGATGATATAGGAATTATTAGGAGACGAGATTAAGCGAGTTTACTTCTATAAATTATTATTTTACAGCGCACGAAGAGATGTAATAGCATAAGATACGATCGTATACTATACGCCTAATTCTTTAGAATTATAGAATGTTTGATGAAAAGTTAATTAGAATCATAATTGCTTCTGCTATGACCTCACCACCTCACAATGTTTTCAAGTCACGAAGACTAGTTTGTAACTCTGAGAGAATAGATAGGGACAACAGTTTAGCTTTATTTATCTCTTCGAATTTTATTCATATTTGATTTATAATAAGAAAATTAGGAAATACAATTGTAGTGATTCAATTATGCCCATCAGCTAGTTAGATAGCTACTTGTTGTCGATAGGTTGTATGAGCTGGGTAATTACCTCTTTCTATACTTTTCTCTCCATTATCGTTCTCTGTATTACTCTTTTTGGTTTGTAACTTTCAGTCATAGTTCAGGTATGCTAAGTTACTTATAAATAATAAATTGTGATAATATTGTCGTTTACAGCGATAGAATCAATTTGAATGTCGTAAGTATTACTGTTTATGACGCAATTCATCATACATATTGTAGAATGAGCAGTGCCAAGAGTAAAATGCTGACTCAGCTGATGTAAATTAAAGATCCTAGAAAATGAGGGTCTGTAATATATATTATTAAAAGCTAGCTCGAGATAGCTGCATTGGTATGATTTAGATTGTCAAGTATAGTATATAGGCTGGGAAATCTAAACATAATTTACTTCTTGTATTATCATACTACTGAGCTTAAGGGAATAAGGAGACAGTCTACACAAGACAATCGCTTTTGAATACTGAATAGGTTATCATACATCCATTAAATAGGCTTGGTTTTCATCGCCGGCGTAACCTGAATAGGTAATGTTTTCTATTCCATAGGGAATAACATGCACCACTATTGTTACATGTATTCTCTTCAGCCGAAAGAAGAAAAAGTAAAACTATAATCTTCTGTTACTATGGACGTGCAGAGTATTTATACTGAACTTCATGTTATAATTTTAGATGATCTAAATAGCAGGATAATGATTGAAAAATCAGAACTAGTCAGTACTGTACATTGTAGAAAGCATTAATAAAAATTAATAAATAGAAATTACTATGATTAATTCAAGTCCAGTTTTTATGTTTCTTCTTTAAGATATTGTTGCGTTCAAGGGTCACTGAAGAGAGTCGATTAGATATAAAGGCGTTGAACTGACTTTGATATTAATATTATTGCTTTAACTGATAGGAAACGAATACAATAACCTTTATGTCAGCTAACTACAAATAATATAGGACAGCGTATTACACTAATAATGAAATAACAAAGTTTAATAACACTCAATACGTGTAGCAGATAAGACTTTACTATGGTAGCTAAGCTAGTACACAAATCAGTATACTGTAAGCAAACACTACGGCCCTTGTTTTAAGCATAAAAGCGCTCCAAAAAGTAGCTACCCGTAATATTAACATCAATTGATCGTCATACTGTGCACTCGGATATTTAATAATATATTTTGTGAATAAAAAGTTTTACTGCCTATTCTCTTCTATACATTACTCCAGTTTCTAAAACAGTATTTATATAGAATTTACATTCAAATTGAAAAAAATACAGCAATTACTGTAAGGTTAATGAACCTATAATATCGAATTAGATTTAGATTTTAACTGAATGAGCTGTTATCTTGCTATTTACTATGGACAATCAGTCGTCTTTTTGGTGTTGCTAGTTTATCTCGGCTGTTTACGTGTTTTCTAATAAAGTGAAGAGATAATTCTGACGTTGATCTGTTGGCATGCTGCTGTGTTTTGTGGCTGACTTTGCCATCCTTATTATTGCTATTCTAGACAATCTCAAGGGATTTCAAATCGTGCAAGTAAACAAATTCTATTCCTTATTAGGAAAAGAATGAAAGTCTGATGTTTACAGTGATATTTTGAAGTTTTGCTTGAAATAATCGCGATAACGATTACAATTACATTGGTTTTAAAAAGTCATAGATTTACACTTTGATATTTAGAGGTAACTATTAGCATTTTTTAAACTGAGGCTGTTTGTTCTCTTGAGTGTTACGTCATAAAAAACGATGGAGGACCGAAGATCGATATCTCTGAGACTATTTCAAACGACGTAATTTACGAACGAGAAATGTAAAAATTGAAGTTATAAAATAATGTTTTGAAAGACAGATGGATTTGCATACATTTTAACCCAGTGCTTTATATATAGCAAATATGTGTAGGTAGTAAATGCTGTATCATTTAGTGCATATATGAAATCTGTATTGATTGGTCATTAGCGACTGATTTTTATATAGTGTGGCATGATTTCATGATATTCTCTATTCACAAATAATGATTTATAGCATTTCGGATGTGGAAGAGAATAGCCTTCTAGTTAATCCGTGCTATAGATGATATAAGTAATATTATTGTATCTTTTAGGTTTTAGATAGTGATATCAAGCTGTAATAGGTAATTATTATTCAGAATCATACACGATGGACTTTAGACTTTTGCTACTTTAGATAATGTTCACTTTAATTTTGCAACATGCCTGACGAGTATACGCATTTCGATGCATTTGATCTTATTTAGAAGACACTAGTGCAAACTCCCGTCGCTTTGCTGACGGTTTACGATAATGTGCTCATTTAACAGATAGTATTACCATTTGATAGACCTGTCAGATCGTATTCAGCAAATGTCAAAAAGAATCTTTACGCGTTTAGATTTGTATTGACCGAGTAATAGTCTCGTATTATTACTGTTGGTTCACCTACATAACCCAATTTTTGAGTTAACAAAATACTGTGCTATTATAACTAGCTCAGATCATTACAAGATTAAAGAAATAATAATTCCATATACTTTAGGTCGAATTCTGATTATGAACTAGTTTCATTATATTCTTGTACTTGTATCAGATTGATGCGCTACTTTAAGTAAGCTGCCTTTGTCAACAGGTTACAGTTACTGGTGTGTATAACATGTCCATAATCAGAATATGATAGAAATTATTACTAAAATGTATGTGCTGACTTAATCTAAAGGCGAAATTCTAAATACATTTATGGATTAGTGAAAGATATTTTCCTTCCCTATTTATCTAGTTTGATAACGGATTATGCTAACATCTACATGAAAAAGCAAATTAAATGTTATTTTATTTTGAGATTATTATTTATTATTGAAGCCGGTTGGAGCTGTCCGACATATTGGGAAATATTTAATGCTAGCATTTATCTTCAGCATATCCTCGATTATTTGAAATTCGGCGAAGCTAGAAGCTATTGTAATTCGTCAAATGCTAGTTTAGTAGTTATTGACAGTCAAGACGGTAAGATTTTTGTAGGAAATTTAACTGGCGATTCTTCTGTTGGCACGTATTGGATAGGATTAGTAGATGTTAGACGAGATAATTCGGTTACAAGTTCTCAGTAGGATAGAACGGCGCATTTGCACTGTTTTTCTTATGAGACTGGAGTTCTCCAGCTATGGCCGTATCTGATAGCCAAATATGCGTGTGTCACATAATGCAATTACTCGATTTTATTAACATAAATTTTGGGTTACGTAGGAGAACCTACTATAATAGTAGGAGTCTATTACACCGTCATTACACTCATTTTCCGTTAAATTTCGTTATATTGCTTCCATAAAATATTCGACAGATAACTGATATTGAGAAAACGAAGTCAATTAAAAGCTAAAGCTTTCGTTAGTTACTTTTGTAAATGGATTTGTCAGGTCTATTAATGCAATCTAATTATGAATTGGATTATTATTTTAATTATTGAATAAATAGCCTGGCAACCCATATTTAGCCCTTAATATGAAATATTATCATAAAATTTCTATATGTGACAATAATATACAGTACAGCAACATATCGAAATCCTTTTAAATATTTAGCTCTTTCACTTTTGCGTATCGAACTTCGTCTCAAGGCTCCTATGATACTGGTATATCAGTATTTGCTACGGTTACTACCCTTGAAAATACCGGCAATAAAGTTGTCATACTTTGTAGTTTATTTCCAATTATTAGAGCATATTAGGTGGCATTAGTAGTTTGAGTGTCTTTAGCATTTAACACAGTTTAATTATGCATGATTTGACTAAAATTTTTTTCTAGAAATAGGATTTAAAGTAGTATAGTCAATATCAAAATACTTTACCCTAAAGCAAAAGTGGGCTGAATAACGAACTTGAAAATAAGATTTTCATCATTCACAAACTCAAGTCAGTAAGTATTACATTTGCATATTTAAAAGTTATGTACAATAAAATATAGTATAAATTGAAATTTTAATAGCATTAGTTACGATGTTCTTTTTTTGCATAACTTAAAGATTGTAACTGCTTGAGCATATAAAATTAAATTTTAACTTTTAAATTTACTTTTCTCACGTTATGTTTTATTAATATACTTGTTTCTTTACCAAGTGATCTATATTAATGATTTTATGTGTTGCAGTGTCACGGTAGTGAATCTACCGTGATGAATGATAACTTACTTAATTTAGACATGTATATGTATCACGTTAAGATAGTTATTAATTTGGATATGCGCATGAATTATTTTATGACTTAATATAGCCGATGCAAGCCTGTTCCTAATACAGGTTAAATTATACTAAATACGGTATATGAATTGTAAATGGTAAATTCAATATAAATCCTGTTAATTATAAGCTAGAGCAAACATAAAGTTAATCTATAGTAATATTACAAATTCATTGGATCAGACTAGGAATAATTGAATGTATTCACGAAGTCTTATTGGGTGAAATATATCACACATCGTAAACCGGTTTTATGGCTAGAAAAGCTATTTAAATGATTGATTTTGAATATTAAATTAGACTTGCATTTTCTAGAATAAAGATATAGTTAGAAGATTCCGAAAGTGCATTTCTCAGTTATTGTTACTTATCTAGGGTAATCTAATTAGTTTAGATTAGGCAAGTTTAGTTAAGTAACATACAGATTATGAAGAGTCAGCTTCGGTAAACTTGGAAGACCATACTGTTATAGGTCAGAGCTATATAAGTACGGCATAAAATAAATCAAGATTCATTCCATAATAAGGAAAGCTATTATATACTAGATGTATCTATTTTTAGGTAGCTAGGGTAAAATACTATACACATATCGATTCATATTTATAACTCTAATAATATCTGGGTGCAAGGATTGATACTACTGTCATCCTGTTACTTTTTCTTTTCTAGCTATAACTTCAGATTTGAGCTCATTGACGTTGTTGTTGACTTGATTTACAGGATTAACTGTATTTATTATCGAAATGTGACGCGTTGCAGTTGTAAATTAAATACAGGAGTAATTATAGTGATGTTATAACCAGCCAACTCTAATCCTAATCCTAAAATTGCAGATAGTCGGCACCTGTATCGGTCTGTTACTGATTAAAAATTATGAGTCAGTATTAATAAACATACCACAGACAATTAAACGGCTCAAAATTTGTGATACCTCTTTTAGCTAATACAAGACTGCGCTATAATCTTTAATTTTCTATCAGGCTTGTAAGTAATAAAATTACAACTAGATAAAATTTTAAGGAGCACTTAGACGATCCAATTGCAGTACTCCAACTTTAATTATGAGTTCTGTGTCAAATATCTTTTAGAATTTTTTCGATTTAATGATCAGTATTAGAATCGATTGAAAGGATTTTTAGCTAAATTTAATCAATTCGTGATACAGGTAAATCTATTGAAATTCAAGCGTTAAGTTTCAAAATTTGAATTGTGACATTTTCTATAGACATAATAGCCATTCTTAATTTAACCTAAGAAGCTGAGTAGAAATTAACAAGGTAAAAGAAGATATAAAACTAATTTAAGAATTTAATTTTTGACCTGAGCGGAGTCAATGATTCAGTAAAGAATTAAAAATATATAATTAATTAATGTCTACACTGAATAAGTGTTGGAGATATAATAGTATATTGCAATAATTCTACAGGAATACCGTATAAAGGCTAAAAAGATGTAGCATTGTAATATAGCAGGTTGTAGTGAATTTAGATTATATTGCAAGTGTGATATGCTCTTAAATATAGACCTTTGATGTTCTTAAATATAGAGATACTTATAGTACCATTGTACTATAGCTAAATATAAATTATTATATTTAGCAATTATGATCTTTGCTATTTTCTATAACCATTGGCTATTACATAGACTGTTATGGTAAATGCTTTATTTAGTCTTACATTCTTGTTCTCTGCATATATTCTATCTGTTAAGCTATAAATACCTCAAATTCTACCTCGAAAATTATTAGTTTTAATAGTCACAGTGATGGCGTTTTCTTATATTAATTCGTCACAGTTTACACGCTGCTCTATCACAACTACGGTATCAAATTACACGTAATCATAGTCTACAATAAAATATCCTTTTTCTGCTAAAATTGAGGCCTAATTCTCTGTATGACAACTAAATCCGCTGCCTCTAACTCATTGAACCTCCGTCATACACGTAGGTATCGTAGAGTAGAATTTACAAAGTTTAATATTTAAATATATTGTAGCTAGTGAGCATGAACATTGGGCGTAATAGAACCTACTTTTATCAATTGTATTAATATTACCCAAAATTCTTAGATAAAATTTATAGTTGATGGGATTGATAACGTATTATTAGAGCAAACTGCATGCAATTCTATTTTTGGAGATGTAGTATCATTTTACTGGGCTAATGCTTACTGCATTGGCTTATTATGGAACTATTTAAGGTCTGTAGCGGAATTCATAATTTCAGATAATGTATATTTTATGTCGCACGCGAAAGTAATATAAATAATGATGTTCAGTACTGTATAGGGACTAAGGATTACTTTTAATTTGATTATTTACACGCCTGATAGAAAATGAGAGAATATAGCGCAGTCATGTACTGGCCAAAAGAGGTATCACAAATTTTGAGCCGTTTAATTGTCTTTGGTATGTTTATTAATACTGACTTTTATTAGCATAAAGTAAGTAAATGCTAGATAGATGGTATTGCTGATAGAAATCAACGCATGTAGAGAATCGTATTGATACAAAATCATTTTAATTTAAAGCAATTTTTTGTAACAAATACTTAGATTATCTATCGGAATCGGAGATGAGATACCGAATAAAGTTAACTACGATTCTATAATTATCACCATATTTCTTTATTAGCGATAATCCAATCCATGCGCTTTTTATAAAATCGATATGCTTATTTCTGGATAAGTTCATTATAGTCAGTGGTTCCGGATAGATGTATCGATTTGTTGATTTGATTGATGATATTAAAAACATTAAATATATAAAAATATGTTTAGTCAAAGTTAGCTAAATTACTAAATTAACGATAAGTTCAATTATCGATATTAATTAAATTAAATAAATTAGCGTATTCTTAAATGTTACTATTCGTGTATTACTGTAAGGTATTTATTTATATTTTAATATTGATAGCATGACTAACCTTTCCCTGTAGCATCATAGGTCCAAAGAGGACAAACGACATAGGTTGAATAAAAATACGAAATTGGCAAAGATTAGTTTTAGAAGCATATACGATTATAGTATGTATATTACATGATGTGGAGTAAGTACATTTTAATTTTCATAAATTTTTTTTATTTTTATAATAGTTACATAACTGTCAATTGTTAAGTGAACTATGTGTTATGAATTAATGAAGGAATTGCTTATTTTGTTGACTATAGAGCTTACGCTTCGGCGACGACGGTAAACATGACGGCGACGGCGACTCCACTATGTATAAAATATTAATTGTTAAATCTTGTTAGTGTTATCGACATCAAAAAATAAAGAAAGCAATTCTGTAGCACTAGCGTTGAATCAATTAGTGTTTTTATGAGGGTATGTGTAATTAATTTGTATTTGCATATGCGGACGTTTTACCCATTTATATAGACTATTCCATTTCACAGTTTTATAATAAATTACTTACCCACCAAGCCTTCTGCTCAGTAATTTTTAAGCCATGGTACGAAGATCGTGTAAGAAGCAATAGCTTATAATTAGTACAGAAATCGAATGTTTTCAAACCGTATTATAAGTAGGTAAATAATTAGAGATATCGATGAAGATATTTCTGAGATATCGAGTATCTAATTTACGGATCAGATCAAAGACTAGAAAAGCGAAATTTTTAACCTAATCGTTACCAAGCAGGATCCGTAAGAAGGTTTGCTAATATGTGCAATTTTAGTCATTGACTAGTTTGGGTCATTTTTACTAAATGTGATAATGGTATTTACAAATAACTTGCCTTAACGACTTCGGCTTTCACTTCGTCATCCTGAAATCGCATTAGTAAAATTGTTATTTTCTCTTTATAATTGATTGATAAATTTAGAGTTATGGTTTATTTTGTTTAAGTCTTTATACAGTGGAGACGTTAACTTACGATATCGCTTTCCAGAAGAGCCTTTAGATCTTCTTCATCTACATCACGCATTTCGGTTTCTTTAGCCGAGACTTCATTTTGTTCAGGAGCTTCTTCTTCGATTGCGAAAGCAACCGCGAAGAATAATAAGGTAGCAACTAAGATAAGCTTCGTGTTCATGTTTCCTGATTAGACAGAAGCATAATTAAATAATGAAGGTTAGAAATTTAGTTGATGATGAAAAGTGATAGTAGTATAAACCAACTGTTGCACTTAAAGAACATGAAGATTTTATATTGCGACGATAAAATATAAGAATAAGAACATGCATCGTAATATATTAGAGAAAATGAATTTAATATCGAGATGTAAGGATAATTTAAAAGTCACTCTTACAAAATTTTTGACAGTCGTGTAGAATTCTCAAAAGAACTGGTCATAATTTCATAATACTAACGTAAAACTGTATCTGTGCTAAGTAATTTTCAAAATGTCTTTATTACTAATCTTGTCTCATCGATAAAGTGAAGGAGCTAGCATTGCTGTATTATGGAAGCTTGACGAAATTTAGGCTTTAATTTTAAAGATACAGATGCACTTTGTTTTACAGCACTGACATTCTAAGATGACTATAAGCAATTATAAAATTTTCTTCCGTTATAATCTAATCTGTATTTGAAATGACTTACCAGCTGGTTTCACAATCGCCAAGAGGAGAATGGTCGGTTACCGAAAAAGCCAGCTATTTATACTTTTCCTGACAACCTAATTAGCGATGTCCTCTTTGTTACTGCCATCGTCATTGATTGAATATTGAATTTCAGACGATGCTAAGGGAATACTTTTTATTCCATAGGGAAAGAAGAAAAACGCCTACTACATCACCCATGATACTGTATATTTGTGTCCGAAATAATGTTGACAATCATGTATACTACTTATTATTTTATCAAGGAATTATTGATTTAATCGTTTGGAATATAGAGCTACTTCTTATTTTTATTGACAGTATCTGTGTCTATTTTCTTGAGAGAGGCTTGAAAAAGCGGTAAAATAGTGAGAAGCGTCCGAGGTATAAATCGAAAAGGTATCGAGAAAATGCATTTAAGCCTTCGATGATAACGGAATTATTAGGAAACGAGATGAAGCGAGTTTACTTCTACTATATTACTAATAAATAGTGATAATACAGCCATTTAGCAGACTAGGATTAATTTAAATGTCGTATTACAGTTTGTATCACAATTAATCATTAATATTGTAAACTAGGCAGTATCAGAAGTAAGATATTGAATCAGTTGATGTAGGTTACAGATCATAAAGAACTAGGGTCTATAATATATATTATTATTAGCTAGCCAGAGATAGATACATTGGAGTGATTTAGATAGTCAAGCATGGTATGCAGGCTTAACGTATCCTAAGAAAGTCTCTTTATTCGTTTGGGAAATCAAAACACAATCTACTTCCTGCATTATGTCACGCCGCTTAGCTTAAGACAAAAAGAGGCAGTCTACATAAAACAATAGTTCTTTTAATACTGAATAGATTATCATGTAACCAGTAAATAGGCTTAGTTTTCATCTTAGGCGCAATCTGATTGGGCATGTTTGCTATTCTGTAGGGAATAACGTGTGCTACCGTTGTGATATGTGCTAACCTTAACCAGAAAAGGAAGAAAAATAGAATTGTAACCTCTTTGTTATTATAGAGGTGCTGAGTATCCTAATTGAATTACATGCACTAATTTAGGATGATTCTTTAACATATTGTTATGGTCAAAAGTCACTGAAGAGAGTTCATTGGAGATATAGGCAATAAACTGATCTTGCTATTGAAATTAATGCTTATACAGGCAGGAGACGTAGACAATAACCTATTTTGTCGGCTTACTACAAATAACTTTGGACAGCCTATTGCACTAATAATGAAATAACAAAGTTTAATAACGGCTAATGGAAGATGAGACCGTACAGCGGTAGCTATGCTATCTATAGTAAATCCTAAGTTCAATACTTGCAGCCTATAATTTTGAGTATTTACTTAAGCATACATTAAATTATTTTTCAAGTAGCTGCTTCATTAACGATTCGCCCTTATCATTTCAAATAAATTATGATTTAAGTTAACGTTAATCCTACATTTGAAAAATCCACATGAAATTAGATTGTTCAGTGTAATGAAATCGACGTACATGAAGTATGGATATCTAAATCTTGCTTACTGATACGCAGGTTACTAAGCAACTGGTCAATAATGGTATTTATCAGCGATTTAATATTACCAATGTTACCTGTTATACAATAGTTATATTTACTAGGTAATATCTATAGATAGTAATAGATATATGTTTGTGATAAAATCCTATCACAAAAATTCCAAAGTTGTAGAAAATTAGAACTTTATTAGATCTAATACAAAGAGTAGCTACGCACAGCTCTACTTTAGCCGAATACAACTATTGAAGGACTTCCAGAAAAAACGAACTGAATGGTCTAAAGTTGCCAGCTTATATTTATTTCGTAGCAGTCACAGCCACAATCAGCATAGCAACATTCTACCTTAATTTACACATAGTCAAATTATTATTAGTGACAATGTTTTACAGCAGGCCATCATTAATCCGATATGGAAACAACTACAGTATTTCCGTAGATATTATTCTTAGCAGTCAAAGTACGGTAAACTAAGCATATCCTAATATATGAATTACAGTTCTATTTTTACCTCTAGCCTTAATAGTAACTCAACACCTTACTATATGTAGTCATTCTGTACTATAGCATAGAATCTACCATTACAGTCCATAGTAGCGAGCTACCAAATACATCTTAATATAAATATGGAAAGTTACGCTTCCGTACATCTTGCTAACATAGCTAAAAGTCTTTAATCATAATACTAAGTTTCGTTACTATGTTGCAAATAAATACGTGAATAAAATTAAATACTATATATGTACTTATATGATAATCGTGTGGTAGTGCATGTAATACTGTAAGCGATAACATTATAAAAGGCGGACTGATAATTTACTAATTGTAGCGCGAAGTATAAATTGTAATCGTATTGAGGTGTAACCTGATGTAAGTATAAATACCGATCATTAACAATAAATGTTAGTTACAAATCTCGCTCACGAAGTAAACTTATTGCTAAGAATATAACATTACCAAAGATGAATACTGTAATAAGTTAAATTTAATATGCTTAGTGAGTTAACAAATTAAAATTATAAGACAGTAGTACTTTTAGCATTACGACCGTAAACTAGTAATGACTTTGACGCTTGTAAACAACTTTACTTTCATCGCATTCGTATCATAGCCTTCTACGGAATAAGTATTGTAAAGCAATAGTCTCTATTACAGCGATTTACTGCAGAAAACTGTTTCAGGTTAAAAGAGTGCGGTAATAAGATATAATCTAATCTAAAATCGCCAAAATATACGATTAAATCTAACGCTTGTGAGTTAATTAATTAATAAAACTATTGAAATATGTTAAAGCATAGTAATTTCTACATCTTCAATATTCAGAAAGTCGAAATTCTAGTTAGCTACGATTAGTCTAATAGATGTGTTGTCACGGTGCTACCTTACTGTTAGGATAGTGTAATAGTACAGTAGTAGCTAATATGGAAAGTATCTATATTTGTAGTTCTAGGTAAGAGAAGTAATATCTTAATGTGGATTTTATTTATGATAGTTTATAACATATTTGATATTCATTGATATTGTGTGTAGGTAGTAGTAAGATGATTAAAGTTCTAGCTAATGATAGTTGAAGTAGACAACATCCATACTTAGATTAAGATTAAGTAGGAGTAAGAGATTAAAAATATTTACTGATAGAAAAGCTATATAAGGAATAACTCAGTTCAAGATGTCCCTCCTAGTAAGGTATTACAATAATACTGTTGTTGTTTACAAATTAGACGGGTTCTATATATAAACGGCAACAATTGAGTTGGGTTGTGTGGTGAAAAAGTTCTAGATGTGTCTATGCTAATAAAAGCTCTATCGTTACGGTAATTTGCTGTGTGCGTTTGACGTTTGGTAAAGGAGCGTTTTAGTCAGTAGTTACTTATAGACTCTTACTGTGTGTTTTCTTATCGTAGAGTTTAAATTATGACATGTGTATGTAAGGAAATGAAAAGTGTAGAAACCAAGCTACTAAACTTCTAACAAACCTTGATTCTACTTTCTTTGCACTCTAGTCGATTTAACAAAAATTTTACACCAAATAAAATTGGGGAAACAACCAATTAACAATTTATTAAGAAAATGTGAGAGAGTCTGATCAAATAACCTTCCAAATACTTAATTCTAAGTATTATAAGTAACGAAATAAAAAAAATGATAGAACTAAAACTGCCATCAGCCAAACAACCTAACAGAAAGAAGAACGCTTTAACTTACAACAGTTCGACCCCGAAGGCCTTTAAAATCAACAAGTTCTTCAAAAGAATCCTCTTTTGCTCTCTACTCTAAATTTTCTGATTACACTATTATTTATGGGCTTCGCAGAGCCCTCAGTGGTACTTAAAGCTGAATATTAATTAATCAATCACTCATAAGATCCATTTTAGAAAACTACTTTGCACTACTTAAGAAAACAAAAATCATTAAAGTTCAGACACAAATTAACTTATGATTCCCTTACAAAACACTATAAAGTCATCAAACTAACTAGAAAATACCTCAAGCTTCACTTCTAACTTAATTTTCATTCATCATACATTACAAAAGTCTAGAAATTAACCTTTAAAGATCAAAATTTAGTGATAAAAATAACAGCCTGCCTACTTAACAAGCAACACAACCTCTGCCATTTGCCATCTTATTTTCTATTTTCTCAACTAAACTTTCCTTATGTAACTTTCATGTCACTTCATAAAATTCCGAAGTTTCAAATTCACAACAAAAAGTTCAAATTCCAAAAGTCGACTCTTATAACATATTTCAAAAATTAAAATCCAAAAGTTAAAAAAATTAAAAAAATTAAAATTAAAATTACATTGGACATGAATCTGACCGGATCCGGAATCCGAATCCGAAAAATTCGAATTTTATAAAGATCACAGTAATCGCTTATCAAAAAATTTTATTTGACAACTATGACTACTTTTCTGACATTAGTATTGACAGTTGATGTTTTAGCGTGAAGTTGCACGGTAACTGTACGATAATAGCCAACATTACAGTACTTTAGCTGTCCTGTCATAAATCCCCTTTCTCTATGGATAGGGTTTTTGTTACTAAGTCAAATTTATCTCTAATCTCAGTATGCTATGAAACGCCCTTTCTGTAGATTAGGCGATTGCTCTTAGGTCATTCCTATAGTAATCTACATAGATATCAGTATACGGCAAGTAAACACTAGGGGTCTTGTTTCTAACACAAAATCTCGGAATAGTAGCTATCTTTAATATTGTATATTAATGGATCGTAACACTGCGCACTATCGTATTTAATAATTAATGCGTTTTGTGAAAAATAAGTATTGCTACCTGTTTTTATAAATCGTCTCTGTATCTAAACTACATTTAGGTAAAATATATACTGAAATTCTAAAGGCAACAGCTACTGTAAAGTCAACGGCCGTATTACAACCGAATTAATTTTAAATTTCAATTTAATAAGTAGTTATTCTGCCGTTTATTATTAAGCGTAGTAAATGATCCGATAAATAATTATATACAATTAATTAATGCTTACACTGAATAAATAAGTGTAGGAGATATAATAATCTATTGAAATCCCTCCCATTTATGGTAAAGCACGGTATTTGCTCTTACCGTATACTAAGTACTGAGAGCTAGGACTAATACCTTATTAGCTGTGCCCAAATGTATTCGTACTACTACTCTTAAACCGTAAGATCATTAAACTTCGAACCTAATGTAGTGCTAGTGAGGCTATTACACAATTGTATTAGTGTTACCCTAAATTGTGAGATGAAATTTATAATTGATGGGATTGATAACCTATTGATAGAGCAAACTGCATGCAATCCATTATTGAAGCTCCTATATGATTTTACCAGACTAATGTTTACTGCATTAGCTTAGTGCGGTTCTTATTGAGGTCTAATAGGGATATTTATAATTTCAGATAATGTATGTTTCATGCTGCATATGGAAGCATTATAAACAATGATATTGTTCAGTGCCGTATAGGGACTAAGGATTACTTTTAATTTGATTATTTACACGCCTGATAGAAAATGAGAGAATATAGCGCAGTCATGTATTAGCCAAAAGAGGTATCATAAATTTTGAGCCGTTTAATTGTCTTTGGTATGTTTATTAATACTGACTTTTATTAGCATAAAGTAAGTAAATGCTAGAAAAATGACATTACTAATATAAATCAACGCATGTAGAGAATTGTATTGATACAAAAAAATTTTAATTTTTTGTAACATCTACTTAGATTATCTATCGGAATCGGAGATGAGATACCGAATAAAGTTAACTACGAATCTATAATTATCACCATATTTCTTTATTAGCGATAATCCAATCCATGCGCTTTTTATAAAATCGATATGCTTATTTCTGGATAAGTTCATTATAGCCAGTGGTTCCGGATAGATGTATCGATTTGTTGATTTGATTGATAATATTAAAAAAATTAAATATATAAAAATATGTTTAGTCAAAGTTAGCTAAATTACTAAATTAACGATAAGTTCAATTATCGATATTAATTAAATTAAATAAATTAGCGTATTCTTAAATGTTACTATTCGTGTATTACTGTAAGGTATTTATTTATATTTTAATATTGATAGCATGACTAACCTTTCCCTGTAGCATCATAGGTCCAAAGAGGACAAACGACATAAGTTGAATAAAAATACGAAATTGGCAAAGATTAGTTTTAGAAGTATATATGTATATTACATGATGTGGAATAGGTACATTTTAATTTTCATAAATCATACTTTTATATCAATTAGATGACTGCCAATTGTTAAGTGAACTATGTGCTACGAGTTAATGAAGGAAATATTTATTTTATTTTCTGCAGAACTTACATATCGACGACGACGGATATAGTAGCGACGACGCCGGATATAATAGCGACGACGACGGATATAATAGCGACGACGACGTCTCCACTATGTATAAAATATTAATTGTTAGTTTTCTTAGTGCTATCGATATCAAGCAATAAAGGAAATAATCCTGTAACACTTGCGTTGAATCACTTAGCACTTTCATAAGGGTATGCGTAATTAATTTGTATTTGTATATGTGCACGTTTTACCCATTTATATAGACTATTCCACTTCACAGTTTTATAATAAATTACTTACCCACCAAGCCTTTTGCTCCTTAATTTTTAATCCATGTTACGAAGATAGTGCAAGAAGCAATAATTTATTATTAGTACAGAAATCGAATGTTTTTACACCGTCTTATAAGTAGGTAAATAATTAGAGACGTCGATGAAGATGTTTATAAGATAACGAGTATCTAATTTATGGATCAGATCAAAGACTAGAAAAACGAAATTTTTAACTTAATCGTTACCAAGCAGGGTCCGTAAGAAGGTATGTAGTTATTAGTTTTTTTCATGATTGACTTACTTGGGTCATTTTTAGTAAATGTGATAATGGTATTTACAAATAACTTGCCTTAACGACTTTAGTTTTCATTTCATCATCCTAAAATCGTATTAATAAAATTGTTATTTTCTCTTTATAATTGATTGATAAATTTAGAGTTATGGTTTATTTTGTTTAAGTCTTTATACAGTGGAGACTTTAACTTACGATATCGCTTTCCAGAAGAGCCTTTAGATCTTCTTCATCTACATCACGCATTTCGGTTTCTTTATCCGAGACTTCATTTTGTTCAGGTGCTTCTTCTTCGATTGCGAAAGCAACCGCGAAGAATAATAAGGTAGCAACTAAGATAAGCTTCGTGTTCATGTTTCCTGATAGACAGAAGCATAATTAAATAATGAAGGTTAGAAATTTAGTTGATGATGAAAAGTGATAGTAGTATAAACCAACTGTTGCACTTAAAGAACATGAAGATTTTATATTGTGACGATAAAATATAAGAATAAGGACATGGGTGGTGTATTTAGAATATACTGTAACTATATTCTACTCTTAAATACAGACATGTTGTATTGATCTTGTATTTAGACATAACTACAGTCTGTTCGCTCTACATTCAAATATGGCTTACTACATTTAGTTATTACAGTCCTCGCTATTTTCTACAATCATCTGCTATTCTATAACCTGTTATGGTATATGATGTATCTAATCCTACAATCATGTTCTCTACGTGTGTTCTAATGCCATAGCTATAAATACTGCCGTTTTCTACCTTAGATTTCTTAAGTTGCATTATTAGTCATAGTTAGTATTCACACTTTACTCACGGCAGCTACCACGCTGACCTACCGTAATTATCACACTTTACCTAACTACTATCTACAATAAAGTATCCTCTTTTCTTAAGCTCCTTGTGCAATTCTCTGCATGGCAACTAAAACCACATTATTGGACTCTTCGAACCCTCCATCACAACGTGCATCGTAACATATTAGAGAAAGTGAATTTAATATCGCGATGTAATTTTAAAGATACGTGCATACTTTGTTTGACGGCACCAATATTGCATGATGGCTACTTATAAAGAATTGTAAAATTTTTCTTTCGTTATAATCTAAGCTGAATTTGAAATGACTTACCAGTTGGTTTAGCAATCACCAAGGAAAGAATGATCGGTTACCGAAAAGTTGGCTATTTATACTTTTTCTGACAGAGTAAAAAGTCAATGGCGAAGTTAGTAATTCACGGACAAAACCCTGCGTTCCTTAATTGACGATGTCATCTTTGTTACTGCTATTGTAATTAATTGAATAGTGAATTTCAGACGCTGCTAAAAGAGTACTTTCTATTCCGTAGGGTAAGAAGAAAAACGCCTACTGCCTTATCTATGATACTATAAATTTGTGTCCAAAATAGCGTTGACGATCGTGTACGTATTCCACCATTATTTTATTAGAGAATTATTGATTAATCTTTTGGAACGTAGAGCTACTTCTTATTTTTATTGATGGTAATTGTGTCAGTTTTCTTGAGAAACGCTTGACAAAAAGCGGTAAAATAGTACGAATCGACGTATCCGAGATATAAATCGAAAATAAATTGGAAAATGGAGTAAAGAATTTTATGATACCGTATATGGAATTATTAGGAATCGAGATTAAGCGAATTTACTTGTATAAATTGATATTTTATGATGCAATCGGATCATCCATGATGAGCTAAATTCTATCTATCTAGTGCTATACATATCATAACTAATAAGTATAATCGTAAACATTGCATTATGTAGTTCAAGTTTGAAATTTTATTGATTACTCGTTCACGAGTAAACAGATTTTATCGTGACGAGGTGTAACAGCTTAGAGATTCGATCGTATAATGTACACCTAGTGCCAGAAGGTTGTAAAATGTTTTGATGAAAAGTTAATAACAATCACAACTGCTAGTGCTATGACTTCTTAATATTTTCTGGTGATGAGTATTACAAAGTAATACTAGGTAAATAGATGACGACAACAATTTAGCTCAATTGTTTATTAAGCCGTTCAGATTTTATACGTATTTGATTTATAATACGAAAAGTAGGAATTGCAATTGTAGTGATTAAGTTATGTCATTCAGCTAGTTCGATAACTACATGTTGTCGATAGGTTGTATAAGCTAGGTAAATTATCTCTTTTCCATACTTTACTTTCTATTCTTGTCCTTTGTATTTACGCTTATTGGGTAGCTACTTTCAGTCATAGTTAGGGACATTGAATTATAGATAAATTGTGATAGTATTGCCATTCACTGAGATAATTTAAATGTGGTAAGTATTACTGTTTACGATGCAATTAATCATTCATGTTGTAGAAAGTGCGAGGAGTAAAATATTGAGTCTGCTGATATACATTAGAGATCCCAGAGAACTAGGGTCTGTAGTGTGCATTGCTATTAGCTATCCCGAGGTAACTGTATTGCCATGATCTAAATAGTCAAGCACAAAATGTAGGCGTAGTGTATCAGTAAATTTTCTTTATTCGTTTGGGAAATCAAAACGCAATCTACTTCTTGTATTACGTCATGCCACTTGGCTTAAGAAAATTCCTTGAGGCAATCTGTACAAGGCAATGGCTTTTCAATACTAAGTAGGTTATCATAAAACTATTAAATAGGCTTATTTTCCATCGCAGACGTAATCTGAACGGTAATACTTTCTGTTTCGTAGAGAATGATGTGTACCGCTATTGTTATATGTGTTCTCTTCAGCGAAAACGAGAGAAAGTAAAATTATAACCTCTTTTGTTACTGTAGACATGTCGAATATTCCTGCTGACCTTCATGTAATAATTTCAGATGATCTAAATAGCAGAATAATGATTGAAAAGTCAGACTAGTTAAAATTTTGTAGAAAGCATTAATGATAAATTAATTAATAGAAGTTATTACGATTAATTAAGTCTCGTATTTAATGCTTCTTTCTTAAAATATTGTTGTGGTCAAAGGGCAGTGGAGAAAGTTAATTAGAGATAGAGGCATTAAACTGATTTTACTATTTTGATATTAATGCTTTTACTGATAGGAAACTTAAATAGTAACCATTATGTCGGCTAACTACGAAAAATATAGGACGGCCTATTGCACTTACAATGAAATGACAAAGGTTAATGACGCCTAATAGGAGATTAGACCGTATTGTGTTAGCTAACATACTTTCAATAAATCATAATCTTAATACTTTCAGCCTATTATTTTCAGTATGTATGCATACGAGTATATTAAATTATTCCTCAAGCAGTTGCTTAATTACGAGAAATAAATACTATAACAACTTAAACTTAATATGCCTAGTGAGTTACCAACTCAAATTATAAGACAGTAGCACTTCAGAATTACGACCTTAAACTAGTAATGACTTTGACGCTTGTAAACAACTTTACTTTCATTACATTCGTACCATAGCCTTCTACTGAAAAAGTATTGTAAAGCAATAGGCTCTATTGTAGCGATTTACTGCAGAAAACTGTTTCAGGTTAAAAGAGTGCGGTAATGAGATATAATCTAATCTAAAATCGCCAAAATATACGATTAAATCTATTGCTTGTGAGTTAATTAATTAATAAAACTATTGAAATATGTTAAAGCATAGTAGTTTCTACATCTTCAATATTCAGAAAGTCGAAATTCTAGTTAGCTACTATTAGTCTAATTGACATGTATATTGAAATTAGTACACATTTCAGTATACGGTAAGTAAACACTAGGGGTCTTGTTTCTAACACAAAATCTCTCCGAAAGTAGCTATCTTTAATATTGTATATTAATGGATCGTAGCATTGTGCACCCTCGTATCTAATGATTAATGAGTTTTGTGAAAAATTAGTGTTGCTACCTATTTTTATGCATCGTTTCTGTATCTAAACAACGTTTTGGTAAAATGTATACTGAAATTCTAAAGGCAACAGCTACCGTAAAGTCAAGGGCACTATTACAGCCAAATTAGTTTTGGATTTCAATTTAATAAGTTGTTATTCTGCCATTTATTATGTATAATCATTTTTCGGTATTACTAGTTTATCTTGATTGTTTACGTAATTGCTAATAATGAGAATAGTTAATTCTAACGATGATCTGTTAACATGCCGCAGTATTTTGTGATTGATTTTGCCATTCTCATTATTGCTATTCCAGATAATTTCGAGGGATTTCAGATCGTGTAAGTAAACAGTTCTATTCCTTATGGAAAGAAGGAAACATCTGGCGTTTACTGAAATATTGTGAAGTTTTGTCTGAAATAATGGCGATGATGATTAAAACAACCCTTATATTAAAAGCTTATAAATTTATTTGATATTAACTTAAATAACTCAGATTAAGAGTTAGAAGTCGCGAACCTATAGTAATAGTAAAAGACTGTTACTTGGTCATTACAGGAGGCAACCAATGGCATTTTAAATTGAGGCTGTTTGTTTACTTCAGCGCTACAAAAGTGGTAAAATACCTAAGATTGACATATTTGAGATTTTTTTAAATAAGATACTGGGAAATTAGAATACGGCCAAAATCGATGATCTACTCATTTAGAAGAGAGAAAATGAGAGAATTCAGGCTGATAAATTAATTTAAAATAAACCGAAAACCCTTAAATTGATAATTTACCCATTTATAACGGTAAAATGCAAGAATTTAAGTTAATAAATTAATATTTTTGAAAGACAGGCAGTGCATATATGAAATTTGCATTATTGGCCAGTAATGATTTTTTTTATATAATGTGGCATGATTTCACAATATTCTCTAGTCGCAAATAAAAATTTACAGCGTTTGGGATGTGGACAGGAGCAGCCATCTAGTTGATTTGTGTTATTGATGGTATAAGCGATACTATTTTATTTTTAGATTTTAGATAGTATTATCAAGCTGTTATAGATAATTATTACTCAGAATGAGGCACGATGAAGTCTAGACTTTTGCTGCTTTAGATATTCTTCACTTAATTTTGCAACATATTTGTATGAGTATATGCGCTTCAATGCATTCGATCTTCTTTAGAAGACAGTATGTTTGCTATGATTACACTCTGACTGCTACGATATTTAATTAAAGTAACCTGGTTTACGCTATTGATCGTATTCAGTAAACGTCGAAAAGTATCTTTATGCGTTTAGATTAAATGACAATAATTTTACATACTTTAGGTGAATTCTGATTATTAACTAGTTTCGGTATACGCTAATATTTGTATTGGTTGATGCGCTACTTTTAAGTAAGCCTCCGATGTCAACACGTTACAGCTACTAGTGTGTATAACATGTCCATAATCAGACTCTGATATAAATTCTTGACAGAATATATATGCTGACTTAATCTAAAGGCGAAATTCTAAGTACAGTTATGAATTAGTGAAAGAAATTATCCTTCCTTGTTTTACTTAGTTTGATAACGAATTACGTAAGAAACTGCATGAAAATTTAAATTAAATTTTATTTTATTTTGGGATTATTATTGAAGCCGATTCTAGCTGTCCAACATATTGGAAAGTATATTTAATTCCAGCATCTGCCTTCAGTATATCCTCGATTATTTGAAATTCAGCGAAGCTAGCAACTATTCTAATTCGTTAAATGCTGGTTTAGTAGTTATTGACAGTCGAGATAAATAAGATTTCGTAGGAAATTTAACTTGTGGTTTTTCTGTTAGGACGTACTAGATAGGATTAGTAGATGTTAGAGGAGATAATTCCGCTACAAGTTTTCAGCATTACTCCACTGACAAAATATTAACTGAAACTGGTTATTCGAGTTGGGAGAATTATTCATTTAATTACAAGGAGCAGTGCGTTTATCTATCGGCTAGAAAATGGAATAATATAGCTTGTGAGATATTTCTACCATTCGTTGGCGAACTAAGTATGTATCTTATTTTCTGTTAAATTTCGTTATATCATTTCTATGAAATGTTTAACAGATAACAGATACGATATTGAGAATACAAAGTCGATAAGAAACTAAAGCTTACCTTAATTGCTCTTGTAAGTGGATTTGTCAATTCTATTAATGCAATGTGATTATGGATTGGATAATGTTTTTAATTATAATTATTGAGTAAATAACCTGACAACTAATATTTAGCCTTAATATAAAGATTATCATAAAATTTCTAAATATGATAATAATATACAACGACATATCGAAATCGTTTTAAATTTTAAACTCTTTTACCTTTACAGATCAAACTTCGTCTCAAGGTTCCTATGATACTGCTACATCAGCATTTACTTCGGCTACTATCCTTGAAAACACCTGTAATAAGGTTGCTATGCTTTGCAGTTTATTTCTAGTTGTTAAAGTATATTAGAGTATATTAGATAACAATAGTCCTAAATATCTTTAGCAATTAATATAGTATAATTATGTATGCATTGACTAAAATTTTATCTACAAGTAGGATCTAAAGTATTGTAGTCAATATCAAAATACTTTCCCCTAAAGGAGCAGAATAATGACCTTTAAAATAAGATTTCTATCATTCATTAACTCAAATCATTAACCATTAGCTTATTGAAAAGTTACCTAAAATAAGATATAATATAAATTAAAATTTTAACAATATTAGTTGCGATGCTATTACACATTTATATCAAAAATGTTGCATAATATTGCAAATTTATTAACTGGTAATGTCAAAGAGTGATAATCATTATCTCCTCAAATACTGTATAATTTAATTATTTAATAGTAGTTTTGCAAAGTAATTTATTGACAAGTATATCAGACCGTGAGTAATAGAGTATTAGCAAGAATGATAAATTCAGCTGCTTGAGAAAACTTTAAGCGAAGATGTTTTAATTGTAATTGTGCACTAGAATGGCTGTTAATGAACACTTGAATAATTCTTTTCTTTTTTATTGTATACCTAAAAGATTATAACTTTTTGAGCATATAGAGTCAAATTTTAACTTTAAATCTACTTATATAACGCTGTGTTTTAAGTGTATACCTGTTTCTAATTAAGCGATCTGTTTCAATGATTTCACATGTTACAGATTATGAAGAGTCAGCTTTGGTAAGCTCGGAAGACCATACATACTGTTGTAGGTTAGAGTTCTATAGACGCAAGGACAGCGTAAAATAAATTACTATTCATTATATGATTCCGAAAGCTATTATATGCTAGATTTATCTGATTTTAGGTAGCTAGGGTAGAATACTATACGGATATCGATTAATATTTATAACTCTAATAATATTAGGGTGCAAAGATTGATGCTACTGTTATCCTGTCACATTTTCATTTCTAGCTATTACTCCAGATTCGACCTCATTGGCGCTGTTTATAAGACTTGATTTACAGGATTAACCATATTTACTATTGAAAATCGTTGCATAACAGTCGTTAATCAAATATTCCGCCAAGCCTTCGTCCATTAGAAACTTTCGGCTATTACACCCTCAACGGCAGATTATACCGTAGGATGTCTGTAGAATTTACAGTAAACCTTGCTGACACTTGGAAGTCTTAACCATAGAGCTTCTTCCAGATGTTAGTATATCACGAAAGTAATTTTCGTGGCGTTTACTTTATTTCTATGTTACGTTCTATATATATTTATATCTCAGAAATGTTTTACGGTCTCCTTAACTGTAATTTTAGTGGTTAACAGTTGATATTCTTAATTTAGGATTACATAGACTAAAATAGTAATTGCAAGCCAGCTAAACTGGATTATATTTATCACCTCCAAGGTTGTTAAAGTTCTAGGTACAATTCCTAAGTTTAGAGGAAATGTCTTAGTAGGATAGCTTTATATGTATCTGTTAAACTATTAATAAGCATTGATTATTTTAATACTGTTACAGTAAATTTAGTAGGATTAGACTGTATCTAATCTGTGCAGATACAATGTCTTTAGGATATTAATTTGGTTAATTTCTAATAGATGAGGTTACATGTGTAGCTAAACCCGTTTCAGTTCCGAAACCTATATAACCGGCGAGTTCGCTGACAATAAATTAGATTCTGATTTTCTAGTAAGTCTTGAAGGTCTCCCTGTGTTAAACCTGATCTGCGTTGTAATACCAATTGTCTGGTATTCCAAATAACAGTAGTATAGGGTAGAAATCACTCTCTCAATTCTTGTTGTAAGTAAGGGCTATTCCTAGTTCGTAAAATACTAATTTAGCTATTTCGTATTATAGGTACTGCAATTACCTTAGTACTTTCGAAATATTAGTACAATCAGTAGTATAAGCCTATTTGTAGAGACTGGATATACTAGTAAGAGTAATTATAGTAATGTTATAATTAGCCAACTCTAATCTTAACTCTATAATTTACAGATAAATTTCGCCTGTACCGGTATATTAAAGATAAAAAATTAAAAATTATAATATCCTCTAGAATTTTCAATGCATCGATAATTTCTGTAACTAGATAAGGTTTAAGGAGTGCTTATACGATCCAATTGCAGTACTTTACCTCTAGATATAAGTACTGTGCCGAATATCTTACCGAATTTTTTAGATTTAAATATAAGTATTAGAATCGATCGAAAGGGCATTCAGCTAAATATAATTAATTTGTAATGCAAGAAAAATTTATTGAATTTTAAAAAATAAGTTTCAAAATTTTAGATTATAAAATTTATATACATTTAATTTTGATATAATAACCATTCTTAATTAAACCTAACGAACTGGGCAGAAATTAACAAGAAAGAAGAAGATATAAAATTAATTAATGAATTTAGTCTTTGCCCTAAGTGTAGTCGATGATCCGATAAATAATTATTATAATCAATTAATACGTGTACTGAATAAATAAGTGTAGGAGATATAATAATCTATCCAAATCCCTACCATTTACGGTAAAGCACAGTATTCGCTCGTACTGTATACTAAGTACAGAGAGCTATTAGAGAAGTTATATGATTTTATAAGACTAATGTTTACTGCACTAGTACATCGCATGCGTAAGCAATATAAATAATGATGTTGTTCAGTACCGTGTGAGGACTAAGGACTACTTTTAATTTGATTATTTACACGCCTGATAGAAAATGAGAGAATATAGCGCAGTCTTGTATTAGCCATAAAAGGGATCACAAATTTTAAGCCGTTTAATTGTCTTTGGTATGTTTATTAATACTAACTTTTATTAGCATAAAACAAGTAATTGCTGGAAAGACAAAATTACTAATATAAACCAACGCATGTAGAGAATCGTATTGATACAAAAAAATTTTAATTTAAAGCAATTTTTTGTAATAACTACTTAGATTATCTATCGGAATCGGAGATGAGATACCGAATAAAGTTAACCACGATTCTATAATTATCACCATATTTCTTTATGAGCGATAATCCAACCCATGCGCTTTGTATAAAATCGATATGCTTATTTCTGGATAAGTTCATTATAGCCAGTGGTTCCGGATAGATGTATCGATTCGTTGATTTGATAGATGATATTAAAAACATTAAATATATAAAAATATATTTGGCCAAGGTTAGCTAAATTACTAAATTAACGATGAGTTCAATTATCGATATTAATTGAATTAAATTAATTAGCGTATTCTTAAAGATGATATTTAAGTATTGCCGTAAGGTAATTATCTACATTAGTATCGATAGTATAACTAACCTTTCCCTATAGTATCATAGGCCCAAATAGGACAAACGACATAAGTTGAATAAAAATACGAAATTGGCAAAGATTAGTTTTAGAAGCATTTACGATTATAGTATGTATATTACATGATGTGGAGTAAGTACATTTTAATTTTCATAAATTTTATTTTTATGATAGTTAGATAACCGTCAATGGCTAAGCAAATTATGTGCTACGAATTAATGAAGGGAATACTTATTTTGTTTACTATAGAACTTACACTTCGACGACGGCGTATATAGCGGCGACGACGGTAAACAACACGGCGACGGCGACTCCACTGTGTAAAAATTATTAATTGTTAAATCTTGTTAGTGTTATTGATATCAAAAAATAAAGGAAGCAGTTCTGTAACACTAGCGTTGAATCAATTAGTGTTTTCATGAATTAATTTGTATTTGCATATGCGGACGTTTTACCCATTTATATAGACTACTCCATTTCACAGTTTATAATAAATTACTTACCCACCAAGCCTTCTGCTCATTGATTTTTAATCCATGGTAAGAAGATAGTGTAACAAGCAATAGTTTATAATTAGTACAGAAATCGAATGTTTTTATATCGTATTATAAGTAGGTAAATAATTAGAGATGTCGATGAAGATATTTCTAAGACAACTAGTATCTATTATACAGATCAGATCAAAGACTAGAAAAACGAAATTTTAACCTAATCGTTACCAAGCAGGATCCGTAAGAAGGTATGTAGTTATTAGTTATTTTTGTGATTGACTTACTCAGGTCATTTTTAGTAAATGTGACAATGGTATTTACAAATAACTTGCCTTAACGACTTCGGCTTTCACTTCGTCATCCTGAAATCGTATTAATAAAACTGCTATTTTTTCTTTATAATTGATTGATAAATTTAGAGTTATGATTTATTTTGTTTAAGTCTTTATACAGTTGAGACTTTAACTTACGATATCGCTTTCCAGAAGAGCCTTTAGATCTTCTTCATCTACATCACGCATTTCGGTTTCTTTAGCCGAGACTTCATTTTGTTCAGGAGCTTCTTCTTCGATTGCGAAAGCAACCGCGAAGAATAATAAGGTAGCAACTAACATAAGCTTCGTGTTCATGTTTCCTGATTAGACAGAAGCATAATTAAATAATGAAGGTTAGAAATTTAGTTGATGATGAAAAGTGATAGTAGTATAAACCAACTGTTGCACTTAAAGAACATGAAGATTTTATATTATGACGATAAAATATAAGAATAAGGATATGCATCGTAATATATTAGAGAAAATGAATTTAATATCGAGATGTAAGGATAATTAAAAGTCACTCTTACAAAATTTTTGATAGTCGCGTAAAATTCTCGAAAGAATTTGTCATAATTTCATAATACTAAGGTAAAACTATATCTGTGCTAAATAATTTCAAAATGCATATACTACTAATCTTGTCTCATCGATAAAGTGAGGGAGCTAGCATTTAGTATAGAAGCTTGACGAAATTTTAGTCTTCAATTTTAAATATACGGGTATACTTTGTTTATAGCACTCACATTCTATGAAGACTACAAACAACTGTGAAATTTTTTCTTCCGTTATAATCTAAGCTAAATTTGAAATGACTTACCAGTTGGTTTAGCAATCACCAAGGCAGAATGATCGGTTACCGCAAAACTTGGCTATTTATACTTTTTATGACAGTGTAAAATAGTGAATGGCGAGATTAATTCGTAAACGTACCCCTGCGGTCCTTAATTGACGATGTCATCTTTGTTACTGCTATCGTAATTGATTGAATATTGAATTTCAGACGATGCTAAGGGAATCTTTCTATTCCTCAGGGAAAGAAGAAATATTCCCACTGCGTTGCCTATGATACGGTCAATTTGTGTTCAAAATAGCGTTGACAATTACGTATACTAAGATTATTTCATTAGGGAATTATTGATAATTCTTTTGAAATGTAGAGCTACTTCTTATTTTTATTGATAGTAATTGTGTTAGTATTCTTGAGAGAAGCTTGACATAAAGTCGTAAAATAGTAGAAATTGACAAGTCCGAGATATAAGTTGAAAATAAATTGGAAAATGCAGTAAAGCTTTTAATGATATACGGAATTATTAGGAAACGAGATTAAGCGAGCTTACTTTTATAAATTGATATTTTATAACGCAATCAAATAATTAATGATGGGCTACATGC
The DNA here is from genome assembly GCF_000150275.1 of Trichoplax adhaerens. Lineage (NCBI taxonomy): Eukaryota > Metazoa > Placozoa > Uniplacotomia > Trichoplacea > Trichoplacidae > Trichoplax > Trichoplax adhaerens. Next base: position 4,783,324 of record NW_002060947.1, read on the forward strand.
ATTCTGTTTATTACTATGCATATCGTAACTAATAAGTACGGATGGTAAACACTGCATCATTTAGTTCAAGTCTGAAATTTTATTGATTACTCGCTCATGAGTTAACAGATTTTATCGTGGCGAGCTGTAACTGCTTAGGTATGCGATCGTATACTGTATACCTAGTGACATAGGGTTATAAAACATTTGACGAAAAGTTAATTAGGATCATACCGTAACTGCTACTGCTATGATCTCCTAATGTTTTCTAGTCACAAATATTAGTTTGTAACACCAGGGAAATAGATGATGACAGCAATTTGGCTTAATTGTTTATTAAGCCGTTCAGATTTTACACATATTTGATTTATAATAAGAAAAGTTGGAAGTGCAATTGTATTGATTAAGTTAGGCAGCTCAGCTAGTTCGATAGCTATATGTTGTCGAAAGGTTGCTGGGTAATTATCTCTTTTCCATACCTTTCCATCTATTCTTGTCCCATCTTGTATTCTTATTGGGTAGCTACTTTCAGTCGTAGTTCGCGTATACTTAATTACAGATAAATTGTGATAATAGAGTACAGTTATTCACTAGGATAGAATTAATTTGAATGTCGTACGTATTACTGTTTACGACGCAATTAATTATTCATATTGTAAAATGGGCAGTGCCAGGAGTAAAATATTGAGTCAGTTGATGTACATTAGAGATATCAGAGAACTAGGGTCTGTATTATACATTGTTATCAGCTATTCAGAGATTACTGCATTATTATGATCTAAATAGTCAATCATAGTATGCAGATTTAGGGTATCAGTAAATTTTCGGTTATTCGTTTGGGAAATCAATACGCGATCTACTTTCTTGTAATATGTCATGCCACTTGGCTTAAGAAAATTCCTTGAGGTAGTCTATATACAAGGCAATGGCTTTTCAATGCTGAGCAGGTTATCATAAATCATTAAATAAGCTTGATTTTCATCGTAGACGTAATCTGAACGGCAATGCTTTTTATTCTGTAGGGAATAACATGTACCGCTATTGTTATATGTGTTCTCTTTAGCAAAGACAAGAAAGAGCATGCAAAATTATAACCTCTTTTGTTGCTGTAGATGTATTGCATATTCCTGCTGAGCTTCATATAATAATTTCAGATGATCTAAATAGCAGAATAATGATCGAAAAGTCAGACTCGTCAATATTTTTAGAAAGCATTAATGAAAAATTAAATAATAGAAGTTATTATGATTAATTCAAATCTCGTATTTAATGCTTCTTTCTTAAGATGTTGTTGTGGTCAAAGGGCAGTGGAGAAACTTAATTGGAGATAGAGGCATTAAACTAGACTTAACTATTTTGATATTAATGCTTTTATTGATAAGAAACGTAGATAGTAACCTTTTTGTCGGCTAAGTACAGATAATATAAGACCGCCTATTGCACTAATAATGAAATGACAAAGTTTAATAACGCATAATAGAAGATTAGACCGTGCTGTAATAGCTAACATATTTTCAATAAATCTTAAATTTAATACTTTCAACCTATTATTTTCAGTATGTATGCATAGGAGTATATTAAATTATTCCTTAAGCAGCTGCTTGTTTCAAACACAAAAGCGCTCCAAAGAGTAGCTATCTTTAATATTGTATATTAATGGATTGTCATACAGTACACTCACTTACCTAATAATTAATTTTGCGAAAAGCGACTTTTACTACCTATTCTTTTCTATACATCTCCATATATCAAAACAATGCATAGGTAAAATTTATACTGAAATTCAAAAGCAACAGCTACTGTAAAGTCGATGACCCTATAAAACTGAATTAGCTTTAGATTTCAATTTAATCAGCTGTTATTCTACCGGTTGGAGGTTGAAATAAGTGTGTATCCCATCTGATTTAATTACAGCTTAAATTTGATGTAGCCTGCCAGACAACTCCATAAATTATCAAAATAGACGCGATCATTCGGTCAGTCTAAGTTATATATTTTGTAGTGAAATGATGAGTAGACTTCTAATATGAGATTGCAGATCTATCGTAGTGTTTTGTGCTAGCAAAAACGCTAAGGTGCTTGCTAATTGCAATAATCTAAAGATATACTAATTAAACTTGCACGAAAGCAGGATAAATGTGTGCGAGAGAAAACCCTCTTCCATATGTTATCAGTATAAAGGAATGAGATGAAATTAAATAACTTCGATTTGTTTTTATCTATCGGACTTTGAAAGTTATATTATATGATCGATATATTTCATGAGGTTACTCAATTTCTATTGAATTTAGATTTTAATTTAATCGAATTAGTGACTGATTTTTTGTCAACAATAAACAAGACTTTTGTTGTTATCGTTTTAGTTTACGTTATTTCTTATTGTTGAGTTAGCCCAAACTTTTATTCTATGAGGAAATAGGGATGATTGCTACGTTATATTCGGTGCCCTGAATCATAGCATGGGGGGGTAATCAAGCCTATCATTGGAAATAACATTGTTTTAAAGCTTTCTTGCAATCTCATATTTAGCAATATCTTTGTCATTAATTACATATTAATTTATAATGTCTATTTCTGTGATTTACGATCCTTGAAGTAGTAGGAACGAACGTTAACATATTCAAGATTACATCGGAAATTCCGAACGTAAATTGAATTAGGCAATGTTTTACTTGTTGATGAAATATGATTCTCGAAATCGTTCCAATAAAATTTTATTAAAATTAAAGATTTAGGTACCTTAGTTTGGACTGCACGGTCAGGATTATTACGATTTTTTAATTACTATTAAAGCAGAATTGTATATAAAATTGTTTATTACAGTGTTTACTTAGATATTCAAAAATTACTTACTTGCAACACTAACAACGAAAATAACGATCATTACTACTATAATTAAGTATTCTACAAAATCGTTTATTATACGATGGGTTCTGAATAGAATCGGATCCACAATAATTATTCAGAGGCTCACAGATGTTATTGGCACTTTTTGCCTCAAATCAGATGATTCAAGTATTATATTCTAGCTAGATTTTTTTATTCAGTTTGTTAATACTTGTTACAGTGCTATGACACTATTGCAGAGATTGGGGTAGAAATATCTATGCTAGGAAAATCTGGTTGACTTGCCGTCCATTTAATCACTTTCTAACTTTGATATATGGTGTTTTAATGTAGCACTGAATTTTTGCGAGATAGTGATTTATATACTTATGTGTCTATTTCCATGTGTATTTCATTTGAACAAGAACTGAAGCAAGCGCAATCGATAGCATTTCTTGTTATAGCTAAGAGATGAAAACTGCTTCGCGTTCCGAATTATCAGTTGCTGAAATACTTTGATTATAGAGCCTTAATGAATTCTAAATCCTTCCAATTTCAGAAATAGATTAAAGAAATTATTATAAATCGATCTTGTAATGAATTAATCAATCAAATTCTTAGAATATCTAGTAAGCCTTTCAGTTTCTAAGAGCAATGAGCTTTAGCTCCGGAGCGAATACGGTGCGATTATTTGTAAACTTTTGTAACGGCAATAAGCTTATCAGTATAACGTTCAACATATTATTATAATGGCAGGCAGAATCTCTGAAAAGATTTAAAATGAAGTGCTGATCCACTCGTTTATTTTAAATGGTTAGAACTTCTAATATTTAGCAACCGAAGTGCTGATACTGACTGTAATTATGGGTTAGCCTTTATTCTCATCAAATGTCTCAGTTTATAAAGCATCTATGCCGTAGCGTTCATGATTAGAGCAATATGTAACAAGACCCTATCTGAAGCTCTAACATAAAAGTACCATTCACTACTTTAAACTATAAAAAAAAAGAAAAAATTCCATGGAAATATTTTTTGTTGAATTTATTAAAGCTGTCACATTTCTGGATTCTGTTTAAAAACCTTATCGCAATTGTTACATTTTATTGGTGTGTCTCGCTTGCAAGTCGGTATCCGACACAAATTTGATGCCCATTTATAACTGTTCAAATAGTATCATACAAGTATTTATCTAGACATGTTTACGGTAACCGATCTATTACTTCACACTTTTCTCAATTACTTTTAACTTATAGTGAAACTGTTGCACTTGTATTTTAGGCGCCTATACAGTCTATCAGCCTTCGTGCTTTAGCTAGACCCTATTCGGATGTTGTTAGCGAATATAGGATAATACTATGTTTATTTAAAAAAACTACTGTTACGTTTTGATTAGCACCACAATTAAAAGACTACACACGTGCATTCTTTAAAAAGATGTCAACATAAACTATGGTATCAAAAAATAAGTTTTAGATTATAAGTGCAGTTGAAGGCAACGTTATGATTGTTATCATGTGCAAAGCTCTGAAGGGTTCATAACTCGTAAGCGTAACGGTAGTTCATTTCATATCGGTAAGTTAAATTAGTATTTATAAAAACTCTTTTAAACGCAAAAGTCAATAGCCACGATCATTTATTTTGTATAGCTTTATTGATCCACTTTATTTACTTGCTGCGTTTACGGCGACGTGAAACTCCATAACATTCAGCAATATGAGAGATATTCTCTGTTTGTTAAGAAAACATTATAATCTGTTAGTGTCTGGGTTACAATAGGCGAAGAGGAAAGCCTTAATCAACCTAGCGTCTTTTCACGAATTTCTTTTACATAAGAACTCTCGTTAGTATCCGAGCGATTAGATGGAGAAAGAAATAATTCAAAGTCCGGTCCATATCTATCAAAGAACTAAACAAGACTAGCGTTGGCAATACGAACGATTGACATATATTTTAGGCAATTAGCTTGTTAACTTATGTAACCTGATGTTCAGGGATTTGTGTATCCAATTTTTGCTCTAAAATTATAGAAGTTAAATAGCACCAGCATTTTGCAGTATTTGTAAAGTTATATCCACCTTAACAAAGCAAGGTAAAATTAGTTTTCCTTTACTCTAACAAATTGAGATTAGCGTTTCAAATAAGTTTAATCTGACAACATACAAATCTTACCTCCACCCAAACATAATGTAGGTAGATTATAGGATAGAATATCAGAAAGGCATTTGCCTAAGCTTAAGGAAGTTAAATTAAACGATCGCATCGGGTCTTCTACTAATCCATCAGCACCAAATTGGCATACAACCGCATTCGGTTGAAAAGCTTGCATAACATTCGTAAATACCCTTAGTAAAGCAACAAATTACATACTCAGCTCCTGATGTCTAGCTAAGTTACAACCATAATTTCAAGACAGAGTCAATAGTAATTGTGACTAAACTCACTCATGAAATAAATCTGTGTATTTCTGGTCAGTGATACCATCTTTTAATGGAATATTTAGTGTGTAGTATTGTCCTTTACCTTTGCCAATGGTAGAAATTGAACCAGTTCCTATGCATGAACAAGAAAAAATAAAAGAATTAAAAATGTATTCTACAAATTGTATTTTCTACTTTACTCAAGTATGAGGATATTTTCAGTTGTATTACCTGGAAAGAAACCTGGAGCGTATTTATGAAATGATAAGGTGAAAACTTTATCAGTCATTAAGAATGCATCTTCCACACCTAGCCATACAAATTTAAATGAAACATTATTACACATGGCCTGAAAAATAAAGTGATTAAATCTTTTGCAATGTGCATACGTGGATAAGCATTGTATCTTACCATCGCCATGGTGCAAATCTAGATCGATGTATAAAATCTTGTCGAAAACAGTTTTCAAGTGCAAAACTCCTAGTACAACATCGTTACAATAACAAAATCCAGAAGCCATATCCCTATGACATAAATCAAAGCTGTCAACGTCTTCAGGTAACGCTAGTAAATTTGCAATTTTTGTTAATTTCGCAAGCAATTAAGGTTAAGTAGTTCGAAGAAATAGGTGATAAATTACTATAAGATTAGCTTAAACTTACGCTACCTTTTAGCATGGTGCCACCCACCAAACCAGTTAATAGCAATACTACAACAGCGACTAGTTAGCAATCTAGCTGCTGTAATAGTTCCACCAGTTACAAAGGAAGCGTAACTGAATACATCGGGAAAGAGGGGACAGTCATAACCTGCAACAATATTCATCGAAAAAACATGAGTCTGTTACAGTAAATGCGAGTTGATGTTATTGTGAGCTCAATCTTAAATTTTTTAAATAGTTTGTCACGCATCACTTAATATATTAATTATCTTCTTACCGAGTCCATATTCTGTCATTTCACTTGTGATCTCATCTTCCATGTCAAAGTTATGACATGCCTGTAGAGTATTTACAAAATCACTAGAATGGAAGGCACATATTTCTTCAATACTAGCTGGCTTTGGCCTGGCTACTCTAAATGAAAATTGATTACATTTTACAGCGGTAGTGACTAGCCTAACCATAGAGCATGTAATTGGTACAGATGTACTTTAAGTTGTAAAATTGAATTTTAGCATGATTTGGTAACTATTCTTACTTCATTTTATCCACAAGATTGTAAGCCTGGATTAAGTGATGGACAAGTCTAGCCTATCAAAATTTCGATATCAGTATGGAGTCAGTAACAGGAAAGGAGAAAAGTCGTAATTATGCTTATCTTATCATTTAGTGCAAACATATTTTTGTAAACTCAGGATTAAAATTTTTAAAAAGTTACGCATGACATCATCTTCTTAGAATTAAATTGTTAACTTCATCATCTGTGACAGATTAGAGGAATTATCAAAGCTACTTTGATTACTCGTATAGGTATGGTGTACTAATCTCACTCTGCCTTAATTATTGTCCGAACTGATTACCATTCGATATCTTCCTATATTTACAATCATAACTCACTGGCTAGTAAGAAATCATGTAGCACATGATATGTGAACTACTGTTACTATATTTCATTAAAGGTATTTGGTACAGTTAATTGCAGCACGCTAGATAGTTAAAACAAACTAAGAGCGCGTTTTAGGATTTTACTATCACAGATACAATCTAAGAGACAGCAGGACGGTCATCCAGAAAGACTGTAGAATGTTTGATGTGTTTAGCTATGTGAATGATTAATTTCAAACTTATCCTATCTTAGTACCCTATCTTCCAGACGAGGCATTTTGCAACATAAGTCCACGTACTCTTCACTATATACATATCCAACTTGCTTTTCGTCACTGGTAGACATTTCTAGACTTGATTGCGGCATCGATAATATATATAATTTATAATTAGATGCACATGCTGTATATATCGCATTCAATAAATTTCTATCAAAGCTACTTCTTAGCTTCTGCTACGTAATAATGGAGAAAACTATTAGTTGTAAATATTTCAATTAATGATTATTCCGTTGTAGGAAAATATACTATACCAACAAGCAATCTGACTTTGCAACGGAGAACGTAGTACTTTAATTTATATATTATTTGTATAAGTTTAGCTCTGGCTGTTGCTGGATACTACATTCTTACATCGCTTTAGTACGTGGTACGTCATTATTGAGTACATATTGCACAGGTTGTAATAAAAGTGGCATTGATCAATTTATTATTAATATCAGTAATACATTATGTGAATAATAGCCTACGTCTTATTTTGTTGAATTTACAGTATAATGTACCTGAATGAGTGATTTAACTTTGTCGGTGCACTGAAATATGACTACTTGGTTAATAATTAATTACCTGTACTAATTGATGCTGTGACTAATGCCTACTAAAGTGCTGTTTTAATAGGATACCAGATACCGTTTTTGGCAAATTCTTAGTCTATTATCGTCAATCTAGATATACATGGGTATTGATATATTATCTTAATGCCTATACTGTAGTTAGACTATTACATAATAGAATCCGGTTCATAACAAAGTAGTGTTAATCAATAAACGCGTTGTAATGGAGTTCAAGCTGGATAGCAATTATGATTGTCAGGCAATATGTGAGTATATGCAGTCTTGCAAGATATACGTAAATGTACATAAAATAATTGTGGATTTCTACATTTACCGTTAGTACTAAAATTGTACTTATACCTAGGGCAGTACCTCATTAGCTACCAGTAGTATTCGATTGCAAAGGTACTCTTGCATAAACACGCGTTGTCAGTGCTAAAGCGAATTACGCAGACGTTGAGTCAGACTGGCGAATTAATGCAAGAACAAGCTCGAAAATAAAATCATCATGTAGCATTCCGTAGGATTTAGGCATTTCTTTTCGTTCTACTAGTGTGTAAGTACTTACCATTCATATATTCGATATTTCTACTTCTCGTCTTAACCATTAATAAGACAGAATGGATTGATATTAAAGTAGGATGACATTGCAAACTGCGACGACTCTATAGTTGTAGCCATGAATAGCAAAAACAAATTACAAACATTACTTTCAGGGTCAAATTACTTTTACAAGAGATCACTACGATAGTTTGCTGTGCTGTAGAGTACAAGTAAGTATTTGGATGATGTCATATCAGTTCAATAGTAGCTGCATACGTACAGTTATCGATCAAACTGCCAAAATTGAGCAACCTCGAATTATATAAATGAAATCGATTAAATATAATATAATATAAAATTAGCAGTTACACATTGTAAACAGCTGACAGGTGGGGTGTCCAGGATAGCTGTAACATTACAGTGTACAGTACTGATACACAGTACCGTACTGTAACACTGTACTGTACACTGTATCCAACGAATCTGTAGTACTAACTTACTCAATGGCTCAAGTGTGCAAACCAAAAAGTATGGCGTACTAAATTGTTGCGTCTAGTAGTCCATGCTACATACTATAAGTATAGAAATTTGTAATTGATAAAGACACTGTACAATGTAGCGTACAAAAGTCTATAATTTGATACAAACATCGTGAACATTTCATGAATATTTCTGGTTGGTTTTGCACAGTATATTATGGCGTACAGTTATTATCCCTTCCCCAACTTGTTTGCATTTCCGCCATAGAGGCATTCCTGTTATGGTTCTATAGTATACAGTAATGGACTACAAGAAGTACACGTTAATATTGACCTGAAATTAGCTTGACAGTTTTGAAGCATGATACAGTAGTAACTAGTAACAGTACGTCAACAAATGGGGACCATTTTATCAAGAGTCAATTGCAGAATCTCTCTGCTAACGATGATTATAATTAGCTAAAATAAATAAGTCTACAGTAGTACTGTAAGTAGCATCAAGGATCAATATCTGATTCACCCATAGTTTGTGCTTGCTTAGCTTATTTTTTTTTTTTACCAGAGATGTTTGACAATAGCAAATACCATGGACTACCAAATGCACTATGCAGTAGTCAATGCAAATACCATTTCAAAAAATGAGTGCTTTATACCTTAATACTGTGTACGTAGTCGTATTTAGTATTTAGTACAGTATCGGTCATATAAATTAGTGATACAAGTCTTCATTTGAAGAAATTTGTCTTGTCTAGCAACACGGATTGAGGTTGTAATTTCAACTGTTTTACTGTCACTAACAACAAATCGAGATTCGTAGACAGAGTCACCAGGCGATCTACTGTATTGGAAATTTTATCGTAGTCAGAAGTATAGTTGACTTGTCCTAGACACTAGGTCTTCAAATTACAACGATAGATCTGGTATGGGAAAGATCCCTAATTATCCTGAACGTTCTACCTAACACATTTAGTATCAGATTTAACCTAGAACATTCGGAATATTGTACAGTATAACTTCTCGATTACGTTTATATTACTTTATCAGGTAGCAATAGGTATCTGCTAAACTAGTTCCCAACATCTATATTCGAAAATCTACCACTATATTACGAATTATCGTCATATCAAAGCAATATCTATCCACTTAAACTTACAGAGTCTATACTATAAAAATAGATATGTCAGATTACTAGCCCTACCGTATGGTACGTTTTTACTTCGTATTTATTAGTCACAGAATCACATAAGAACCGAGATAGCAATCGCCATCACCTAGCTTACAGTAGTCTAAATCTACTTAATTTCATATAATAAAGTACTCATGGTAGTTTAATCCCTGATAATGAACTATTGCTCAAAGTAAATGTAGTGCCGTGAGTTTAGTGCTTTAGTCCAATTCTTAATTAAATGTAGAATTTCTAATATGTACTACCGTAGGCTGTAATACTTGCGTAGTTTAATACGATTAGTTGCTCCTGCCCGGCAAAATATGGTAGCGCGTGGAAGCGTGATAATATTACTACCATTACTAAATAAGTCGTGCGCTAGGATTTATAAGCGTATGCAACGAGTAGATCGGGAGTTCTTCTTGTTAATAGTTTGTTATAAATACAGTTACGGTTGGTTTAATAGTTATAAAGCTTAATTTGGGCTTTAAATCCATTTAGTTTGATTTATTATGGACCCTTAAGAATTGACTTCATTACAGTGAAATATTGTATGTTGTAGTTCAATTTGCATTCTTTAATGCAATTAGCTTTGATAGATTGTTTCATTCCTCTTTTATTTTGACGTTATAATTCACTTAAACAGTCATTGCGTATCAGCAAACGCTATTGTAAGGAATTACGCAGATATACTCTGTCCTTGATTGTACCCTTTCACATAAACTATTTATCCTGTTACTGATGTCTATTTCAGTACATAATGAAAGTGATGATGAAGAAAAGAATTAGTATTTGATAAATGCTTGGATTCAGTTTCTCGAGTTGGTTCTAACTTTGCTTTAATAAATATATATATATACACATATTTATACATATGTAAATAGTAACAAGACTTACTTCTTAATCACATCGATCGTTATTAATTTGCAATTAAAATGACATATAACTGAAATGTTGTGCTTTGATAGATTTTATTGCTGCCCGTGATACGTGTACTGTACTATCTACGAGATTTTTTTTTGTATCAAATTACTCCATGACACTCGTAGTATTACTATGCTGCTCAAACATTTAATGTTGAGAAAAAAATATAATTTGAAATAAAATCTAGTGTATTTTAGGATATTTGATTAAAAGTTATAATCGAAAATATAGAAAGATTTCCTCCCATGAATTTAGTGCTGTACGCGCCCATATCATTTAATCAACTGCTCGGTCAATTATGTATAATTCTAGGTTGTTGCAAAAGTCATAGATGCTTTTCCGATTTGAAGTCTCAGATTTTATAATGAGCTAGATTTCTGATTACAAATCGATAAGTAAATAGAAGAAGTATCCGTATCAGGTAGAAATGCTTAATGATCTTGGTTAAATGAAGATTGATGTAACTTCAATATCAAGGCTGCAGTAGTATCTCTCGATGGGTGGATGATATCTGTTTTTAATAATGTCTAATTTACATAAGCGTAGGTTCGGTGTAAATTAAATCGATGTGAACGTATTGATTCACTGTCGATTGGTAGCGTTTCTGTCAAGGGCTGTACAAGCCTTTCAATGATTAGTTAATTAATAATTATTATTGCAGATGTGTGCATCCTGTTATTGAATTTGAATGAACAATGGCTAAATAGCTGAAATTAGATATTTAGTACTTTATTCGAAAGTAATTTAAAAAGTTATAAACGAACTAAAGAGAGAAATTTGCCCAGTGATTTATTCTTGAATCAATTGATAACTAATTTACTATTTCTTAAATTGTTCAAATTATTTGCGGTAAGGATTATCGCTTTAGATGTCTAAAAATTCATATAAATAATTTCACTTATAAATAGTAATGATAAGCTTTCACAAGCATTTTATGAGAAATTGCAAATAAACACTAATAGTATCCATATCTATTTAATTGTTTTAAATATTAATTACAAATTACTTTTATCAAATTTTCCAGATGTACGATTAGTCAATACTTGCAATATCATTTCAGTTACAATAGATGTCATATCTAGTTAGTTAAATATTAATACTAGAATATGATTGTTGAAGGCGAAAATGGATACTAATTCTTTATTTTTGTATCAGTAACACTAATAATTACTTATTCTTTTCTAATGCGCTGCAGGCATTCGAATTGTGCGTGGTGGAGATGATTTATAAAACAGCGAATTAGTTAGAAAGTTATTAATACTTCCTTTAATATTTACGGATTCTATAGTATAAGACTCATTTAGCGGTTTAAAGAGAGAAAGATAGCTCTAATGGTTGTACAACTGTGAATTATATTAGTGGTAACAATTCGCTGAATGAGGCAGTAGAAAAACCCTTCAATCAGATAAAATTACTACGATCAGTGTTTCTAATCATGGCCAATGCAACGAATGCTATAATTGAACCTCAAGTTGTGGTGACTTATGTTACACTAAGTTTTCATATATTAAGTGGGTTCTTAAATTTTTTCATCTTTTATGTCGTTCATAAAAGCGCGAAACTACATTCATCTTCATATGCATTTCTAGCCAATGCCTGTATTTCTGATTTTTTGCTATCTTTCGTTTTTGTTCTGTTCTTTATTGTGCAAAAAACTGCAACTTTAACTTTTCTAGATACTGATATTCTTTGTAAGCTATTTAACTATATTTCTATATTGTCTTGCGTTGTATCTACCTATACATTTACTGCCATTGCAATCGACCGTCATCGATCAATTCACAGCTGTTTGAATAATCAATTTAAAGTTATGAGTGATAAAGAAATATTTGTTACAATTACAGGTATTTGGATGTCTGCTATTATTTTATCTACTCCACTCTTGCTCTTGTCCGGAACTTACTCTTATGATATTCATTTTTGCGATGTTTTACCATCTGAGCCTTTAAACGCGATTTTTTTTACCTTGATGTTTATTATCTTATATTTTTTACCATTACTTGTAATGATAGTAATGTATGTACGCATCTATGCAATGAAGAATTATATTCAGCCGTTTCACAGAGAGCATCAAAATCAGCCAATATCTGATCAACAGTCGCTATTATTTATTCGCATGTTGGTGATAATTTCCAGTGGATTTATGACGCTAATATTGCCAATCTTTTCGTTTTTACTTTTGACAGCATATAGTGGACTGTCGTTGGAGAAATTGCGTCGAGAAAACCTACAATTGTATTATCTTGCATGGGTGTTTTATTCTATGGCATTTAGTGTAACATTTGTTAATCCATTGGTATATGTAGCTAGTGATAGAAATATACGTTTTGTGGTTAAAATTTGCATATTGCAATTGTTGAGATTACCTGTTAGAGAAGAGTTTCTCAGAGAGGCAAAACTAAATCAGACTCTTTCACGCATAAGAACGCGACGCGTATCAGCTTTTAATTTGGCCACTCTTACTCCTAATGCGTCTTGGCAAAATTTAAGAAGAAGTGACGAACGTACTCAAACGTCAATAGTAATGTAAATTGGCGACGGTAAATCGTTTCTGTCAAAATAGATAAACGATATTGGATTGAACTTTGCATTCTAAATTAAATTACTTCGATTTTAAAAAAATTTTATTGAAAGTTTTCTACGTACTTAATAATGCATTGTAATTATTTGCAATCATTGCTTTCGCTAAAAGTTATTAGCTCGGGTATACGAATTGGTATAACAGAATATGCGCTTGGACGCCTAATTAACGGTGACCACATAGAATTTGTAAAACTCACATTTTAGATTCAGTCGTAATCGTGCACTTTATATGATGCTAGATGCAAATTAATTGTTTGTAAATATTCGTTACTGACCTACCAAATTACAGCGGCATCTCACAATCAATAAAGAATCAACTGATAGCGTGTACAGGAGTCTTTAAAATTTGAAAAAGCTAAGTTTAAAAATTGAAGGGTTCAGCTATCATTCCATAACTGAAATATAAAACAGAAAATGAATACTAATTGTGTAAATGATTAATTAACAATTAATAATGTTGTCATTGACTCTGAAATTAAATGGAGATAAAGGTCCGACCGTACAGAAACCAGTAGTTGATACCGAATTGTACTGAATATGCATTGTAAAGTGAGTTTTGTTGATAATCATAGGGTTTCCAAAATCAAAAGTAACAATGATAAGACAGCATCTGAAATCTTGCTGATATAGGCAGCTTGCATAGTTCGTATCTTTCGGGGATCGGGAGAGGACGAAAGAAATTTCTACTATTAAAATCGTACTAGAAGCAATTTTGGGGAGACGTAACGAGAAAGGTGATGTGGCTCTATTATATTGTCTATTTAAGACGTTAGTTGTTTCAACATTAGCATTGATAATTATGGTACTATGGTTATACACATGCAGGATATGCTTTAGCAGTAACATTAAATTCCTTGAAGGTGCGAAAAGAGGGTCTGCTCCATTTATTGTTGCCTACCGTACAGCTGATGAGCTGTACTGTAGTTCTATTCTATTCGTAGTAAACGATTAGAAATTGTTATGAACTCAACTATAAAACAGATTAGATACTTGACATTTTATTGGAATAATAACTTAATGTTTGATTAACAAGGAAAGCCTTAAATGTTTCTCCTACCGTATTTATTTTACGTAAGTAGTTCCTAGAGAATTACTTTTAAGTGTAGTTGTAGCTAGTGTAACATGCTGCTACAGAGTGACAGGAAACTGTCAGTAAGAGCATAGCAGTCAGTCAAGCAAAAAGTACGGCCTAGAGCCTATTGGCTCCGAGGTCCGTAAATTTACCGTACGAGGTACAATAAGGAGATTGTAATCTATGTACAGTACTATACGTACTTAGAAACCGATTTTTTTGTAATACCATCACGGCCAAACGGAGTTAATGGACATAAAGCATTTTGTGCGAAAAAGTAAAGTACACGACTTTCAAATTTTAGGCGATGATGCTCGGCTACGCGTGATAACGTTACTTTTGTGTGAATCGATTTTACACGTTTTACCCAGGAAAGCGCAGTTTACACTGATTAGTCTAGTACTGAACAATAGAATTGAATAGGGCAGGACTACTATAATCTGCGATGGCAGCCTTAACGTCAATGTCAAGATTTAGCAGTGCAACAGAAATAGTAGCTGGTCATTGATATTGAAGGCAAGCGTTCGAGCAAGGGCAACAAGCGCCATGTTGTCTTTGTACAGTGTTGTTGTGAATAAATAATGTAATATAAAGGTGTCTAGTGTACAGTATTAAGAGCACGGGTTATTCAAAAAAGAAAGACCAAGAATGCTCCTTTTTTAGTACTGGGTTACTAGGGCAAACAGCGCCATGTTGTCTTTGTACAGTGTCGTTGTGAATAAATAATGTAATATAAGGGTGTCTAGTGTACAGTATTAAGAGCACGGGTTATTGAAGAAAGAAAGACCAAGAATGCTCCTTTTTTAGTACTGAGTTACTAGGGCAAACAACGCCATGTTGTCTTTGTATAGTGTCGTTGTGAATTAATGCAATATAAGGGTGTCTACTGTAGTGTACTGTACAGTACAGTATTAAGAGAACGGGTTATTAAAGAAAGACCAAGTACTGTACTGTATGCTCCTTTATTAGTACAGGGTTACTAGTTCACTATCGATTTTGATCTCCTGATATTTGACAATAATAGCTTAGCTACAGTACAGTACGTACTGTACTGTACCGTAGCTTTGCACTGTGCAATCTGCAACGGAGGTCAATGGTCATCGGTCACCAATGTGATCATTATTAGCATTGCTTTCAGACACGATAGTTCAAGCTAAGGTACACCCAAATGTTTGTTTCATTCCGTTTCTACGCCAGCACACAAATTGCTGTAAAGCGTAGTTTTCTGCGTTGAAATGCATTCAGGTAAGATATCTAGAATACTGTGAAGTGCGAATAGAAAAGCAATATTGAAAGTAACTATTCAAGTGCAACCTATTCTTAGCGCTACTCCTGGATTGGTTGCACTATTCAGCCAGGATTTGCAGCTGTTGCAATCGTCACAAGATGCGTAAAATTGTTAAATTCATTGTACAGTATAAATAAAAGTTGTATTCATGCTAAAGCTCACTACAGTAATGAATCATTTTGAAATTCAGTCCTGTAGAATGAGTAGTTGATACGATATGTTGTTCCATTGTAAGTAGCAGTTTCATTGATTAATATCTTAAAGGAGGAGGACTTGGACCCTCCTACACGTAGCATACGTGGCACGTTATGTACGAGTACATTATTAGATATCGTAAATATTGCACGTTCATTTTGCGTGATGATTGAAATATCTTGTCGGTCAGTAAATTTTGAACATCTTGTTTTCTTCACTTATTCTCAAGTACTATCTATAATTAGTGAAGACTTCATGGCTTATCTAGCACTACTGTATACGTACAATTGCCTCTTTCGCGTTTGTGAATGTTAAATAGTACTGTACATTAATTATCGAGTGAGTAGAGCAAGTGATCGAAATTGTAGCCCTGTGTGTTATATTTATTCTTAATTGATATCACATCTGTTAATGTAGGCTAATTAAGTAACCTTTAGTAAGAAAATTTATGCAAGCAACGGTCCATTGCAAGAACAGTTCAGAATAACTTGAGAAATAATAACGTTCACGTCGTTTGTAAGTGTACAGTATAGAGAATGTTATAAAGTTGTTACATGTTGCAATGAACGCCTACTTTCTTCGCACCTTAGCGTTATGTGCACTTTCAATCTTGGCTTGTAGGGTATTCACTAGCGATTCAAGTGCCCCTGTTGGTCAGCCATACGCAAAGATTACTGCTATTCAATAGTTTATAGTAAAAGATTATGGCTACAATGAAAAAGGTCTTGATTACAGGTGCCTCCGGTTTATTAGGGCGAGCCATTAAGAGAGAATTTGATAATGATGCTACATGGAAAGTTTTAGGGCTTGCTTACAGCAGGGCCGGCGGTGATTTACGAAGAGTCGATTTATCTGATGTTAACGCAGTTAAAGAGGTGGTCCGTGAATTCCAACCTGATGTAATTGTTCATGCTGCTGCAGAACGACGACCTGATATTGTTGATAAAAAAACTGACGTTGCTCGACAATTGAATGTCGATGTCAGTCGAAATTTAGCTTTGATTGCTAAAACTTTCAATTGCTTTATCCTCTACGTAAGTACAGATTATGTTTTTGATGGTTGTAACCCTCCGTATCAGCCTGCGGACCAACCAGCCCCGCTCAATACTTACGGAATGTTGAAGTGGCAAGGTGAAAAAGCAGTTTTAGAAACGTATCCCAAACGGAGTGGGATATTGCGCTTACCGATACTTTATGGTGAAGTAGAATACCTTGAAGAAAGTGCAGTTACAGGTTAATGCAGTTACATAGAGTTAACTTTACCGGTACAATAACTACCGTATTCCGTAATACCATATCGTTTATTGTTTGAGCATTGCTCGATTTCGATTTTATGCTGAACACTTCCTGTACTTACTCTTTTCTTATTATCAGTTTTATTGAAAGCAATTCAAAATGGAAATAAACCGGGTGAAATGTCGGATTACGAGAAACGTTACCCAACTTATGTAGGAGATGTAGCTGTAGTTATCCGACAAATTTCGGATAAAACTTTACAGGATGAAAATTTTTATGGAATTTGGCATTGGAGTGGCTTGGAAGAATTAACTAAATATCAGATGGCACTTAAAATTGCTAAGGCCTTTAATATAGATTATAAACATTTAGTAGCAGTCAACAAACCATCTCCTGGAGCTAAGCGACCTTATAATAGTCATCTCGATATTTCTACGTTGACTCAGCTTAATTTTGGGCAACAAACTAGTTTCCAAGACGGTATTATGATTTCGTTGTCGAAATTTATATCATAAAACTTGGATAACAATGCCAACGTATTAGTTTTATAAACATCTGGAATATACAATTAATATCTAATCCGACTTTAAATTAATTAAAGGTATTGCAAACTGAATTACAATTGAAATATTATATTGCCTCCAGCTAAATATAAATAGGATGACGTTATCATGTAGAATTTCTGTAGTATATAAAAAGTCTATATTATGAATATGTCACCAACTCGGCTTTATAGTGCATTGCTTGTCAGAACATTCAGCTAGGTGCAGTTTACGGAATTTGCGTATGTTTTTAAAGATATCTAATGTTTAATCTGACTTTGGCTGATGATTACTGAGATTATCAACGATTAGATTAATTCTAGTGTACTGTAACTTCATACCAGGTGTGTTGTTTAATGAAACCAAAGAATGATAACTACGTAAACACAGCGCAAACGTAGTGTACGCGAAGTATTTTATTTACATATGTAGAGTGCGCTAATGAATGTTATTTCAACATTGATAAACATTAATGCAGTTTAAGAAATATCTGTCATATGTAAGAACCCTTTAAAACATCAATTCGGGATTGATGCAAACTAAATTATAGTCTGCAATGGACATTGTACGGTATCCTGTCGTGGTTATTAAAAATTACTATCATCATAACAAACTTAAAACATTGTGTATTCGAATTAAGACGATTTCGTTTTCGCCATTCAGGGTGCTGTTCTGAATAAGAGTAATTTTAATGTATGTTAAAGTATACTGTATGAACTACCGTTACCGACAAAGTCTAAATCAACAGCAAATTAAAAGGCTGTTGTGAGTTTGCTAAAATCATTCGATTAATGAGCACTTTAAATAGATCCCTATTGCACAAGGCTAATGAGAACCGTTCCTACATTGCAAAGTGTTGAGGAATTTGTTGAAGTTTTAGTAACTTGCCATGCATTTGTACGAAGGAACGCCAACGGCCGTCAGAAACATCACTTAGCTATTAGGCTATTACTTAGTAGTAATTATATTATAATTGCTATCACATACTGTACATATCTGTTCAACATTAAGGCATAAGGAAACAAGCTATTATTAACTTGAAGATCTATTTATTTACATCGTCATCTTTTACTTTACACCCTCATTAAATCAATATTTTATGCTAACAGAAACCGAATTTGTGGAGTTGCAAAGAAACTGTTGCATTAATCGTAAAGATTTAATACTTGCTAACCCACAAATTAAATTCAACACCCTAACTTGATTCAGCTATAATTAGCGATATAAGTTCCAAACAAAATGTGTTTAACTAACGTTTACAAAATTACGGAGACATTCCTGTATGCCTACCCGAAAAGGCGTATGTCTACCGAAGTTTAGTTTCATTAAATCAGAACAATCTAACTGACTGTTATTAGATCTTTTCGCTCCCGTTGGAGGCTCGCTGGCTGGCTTGATATGACTGAAATCTAAATTAAATACTTCAGCCATAATTTTGGTCATCTGATACTTTGTTAGAGCTTCAGATCCACTCCAATGCCATATACCACGAAAATCATTTTCTGATAGCGCCTTCTCACAGATTTGTCTTATAACGATCGCAATATCATCGACGAGGGTTGGATAACGCATACCATAGTCAGTGACACTTTTTGATTTAGTATTATTGAGAACTGCCTGAAAAAGAGCTGATGCCATAGAAGAAAAGTAAGGAATTAAGTAGCTTGAGGATAAAGTAAATTTACCTTAACAAAGAACGTAACGTAACTACATGCCATACAGTAAAGTAAATTTTTGATGTGACCACACTACTCAACGCTAGGTACTACAGTAGTATGCACACTCTGCAACTGAAGGAAAATATAATGACGTACTGAAGTCATGTAACAGGCCTGTTTCGCTTTTTAAAGTATAATCAAGCTATAAAACTCATTTACATTCTAGTATTGAAGTCATCTCATATGTAATTATCCACATGTCGGTCACTGTATTCTCTACAACATGCATAAACTTACCCGTGCACGAGCATTCAGCTAAGTTTTCAACTTGTCCATAAAGATACGGCACTCGCAGCACTCCGCTACTTTTAGGCAGGGTTTGTAGAGTAGCTTTTTCACCTTCAAACTTGAAAATGCAGTAACTGTTTGAGGGATTTGGTACATCACTAGGCTTGTAAGGGGGACTCTTTCCATCAAAGACACCATTGGTACTAATATAGAGTAAGAAACAGTTAAATTCTTTGGCAATAGAGGCTAAATTTTGACTGACAACAACATTAAGTTGCCTAGAAGCCTCTAATTGCTGTTCTACCACATCAGGACGTCGTTCTGCAGCAGAATGAATAATAACCGTGGGGCGAAATTCACTAACTAGAGCTCTAACAGCACCTACGTCTTTTAGATCGACCTTGCGCAGGTTTCCTTTAGCTCGAGTGAATGCAAGACCCACGCATTCCCAGCTGCCATCCACTTCAAACTCCTTTAGGATAGCTCGGCCCAATAATCCCGAAGCACCCGTAATAAGTACTTTCTTTCTTTGATCATCTCTCATCTTGATGACCACTTTAACTTATTGCTGTTAATTTGAACTATTCGATTTTTATTGCTAGTAAGTCGGGTAACTTTTCTTCTGGTCTGCTACAACCTACAAATCAATTTCTGCAAAATGAGGCTCGTTTGGCTGAAAGAATTGGCACTTGTACAGTACTGTACTGTAGGCTACAGTACAATGTACAGTGCTGTACTGTACTGTACCGTATTGTCTACAGTACAATATGCATGTGCTGTACTGTACTGTCGTGCATAAATCCCGCCAGTTTTTATTTATTTTATTTATGGCATTTATTTACAAAAGTTTACTGGCATCAGTAAGTAGCAGGTAGCAGGTAGCAGGTCTCCAAATAATGTATATTGTGCAGAAGTTATTCATCCTAATAATTAAGAATTTTCTATGAATTCTATGTAGAATTCTAATGTGCGATCTTGAATAGTAGTAGTGTATAGTATAGTATAGCATGTAGTCCATGGGCCATGACCTAGTGCAATGTTTAGAGTAAACTTTACCGTAAAGAATAACCTTCTGTTGAAATCGGAGGTCAAACGTGACATCACTGCACCGCGCTCGCCGGTCAGAACCTGAGCGGTAAAAAGAGAAGAAAATAAATACTTTTTCTTTACCGCTACAAACAGACATATACCACAGCTGGTAGTGACATTTTGAAAATGCCAAGATCGGTGCAGTAACTATGACAGAATAGCTATAGCTATGTTTAAATTAGGGACTTTCAAGTGTTGGGAAGGCTTAATAACTGTCAACTATTCTGCAGACACCCTACGCTATAATCCACCGTCGAGGGCATAAAACCCGGAAGTTTTTAACGGAGTGAATCCCTAGTCGAAAACACTAGGAAGATAAACTGGGTCGGAGGAACTCTAGAGTCCCATATCCAGGTGCTCTAAAAATACGGAGAATATAATTTTGGATGGGACATCGTGCTATGGACACTCATGGAGTTAAGGGCTGATCGCTTGATGTCATTGATTGGATTGTTTACAAATACGCAGGTGCGAACTACCAACAGAACCAACAGCGAAGTGCACCAGTGCGACTGCGTGATAATTTTGAAATGTTTACTGTAATACAGTTGCAATAGCAACGGTGTCAACATGGCGGATCTAATTGAGAAGGCAGACGGAGAAATTAGTGATCGATCGCAGGCTGAAGATGTTGATAGTAAAGCGATGGAGTTAAAAAATGGCGACTCAAGTTTAGAGAAGTTATTTGATTTAATGCTAGATATCAATGGTCGTTTGGAGCATCAAGAGGAAGAATTGAGAAGGTTGCGTGATGTAGATGAACTTTCCGAACCCGAGAGTAGGCGATCGATTGCTAGTCGAGGTTCTAAAGGGCCCAAAATACATACAGTGACTAGGGCCGCACCTGTATCAAGACAAAATATGTCGTTTACTAATCAAAAAGCCAAAGAAATAGAGAAGGAAAATCACCGTTTGCTTGCCGAAATACAGCGAAAAAAACAAAAACCCAAAGTTAAAAAACCGCCAAATCGTAAAGCAACTACAACGACGAGTACTTCAGCCACACAACCGGCTAGAGTAACGGCCTCATTAGTCAATAGGCGAAGAGATGCTCAGAGAATACAATTTGAAAACTTGGTAATTTATAATCTTTACCTTAATCTACTAAAGTTATATATGTTATAGGGAATAAATTGCTATCACCTTGATAGCTGTTGCGTATTTTAGTTCATACGGCAGTTTATGATAACCATATCAGTAAATGAACTTTCAGTATCATTTTAGATATTCTTATTATACTGTGTTATACTGTATTAATTGATTGACGTATTTATTATCGATTTACTAAAATTTTAGTTATTGTTGAAGAGACTACAGAAGGCTAAACCTACAGAAACTATTCGAAAATCAACTAATGTTACTAGATCGAGACCTACCAGTGCAAATAGGAATACAAACAGGCAAAAGAAAAGAAGTAGTAGCGCAGATGCCAGGCCCTCAAGGGAGGGGGCCAATGCCGATAGCAACAGCAGATCATCATCAGCTAAGAGTAGTAAACCTACTAAACCTAAAAGCAAACCAGTCTGGGAAGCTGGATGGTAACATTTGTCATGTTTTGAAATGTACCTACCAATGTAGTACGCGCACCATTGTTGCTAACTTGATCATGCCATGTTACATTTCAGTAAAGTTCAATTTTTTTTCAAATGACTAATGTTAATAGCTGCATACACACTGAGATCAATTTTGCAATTAATAATTTGTCCTATAAACTTTACTTCAGTATTTTCCTGCATCTAATTTTGTTGCGTAATCAAGACAGGATGTACTATATACGGCATCTTTCAATCTATTCAAAGTCTGAACATTATCTTATGTTTGGTATTGCGAGTCTTATCGCGTGATAGATGCTCTACTTTTGTATCGTCATGGCGCCATTTGTCTTGTAATATTTTGTAAAAAGAATTATATTTAATTAAGTGAATTCTTTAAGGCCTGGAATAATTTTGGAATATCTTGATACTTCTTGACGTAAAATATCCAATGGAATATAAGCATGATGACAGTCATAAAATGAAAATTATCTAAAGCGAACTAATATGCTGCCATTGCAGGTTATGTTCATACTATTGTTGATAATCCTGTGAAAAATGTATAGTCGTATTTATTGAGACAATTTTACGGCAATTTCCTGTTTTGGCTGAAACTGAAGAGTATGATAATGTATTTCGTGTATTAACATTGCGTTATCATATCCTCATTTTTAACGATTGACTTGGCTATGTAAGAATTACTTGCGATTGTAGTGAGGGTACAATATCAAATAAAATTTAGGTATCAATATCGACCATTGTTATGATACATATTTCAATAATCTAACATTCCACCAATCATGTAAAATTCTTTGTATCATTATTACTCAATGTTTGAAGCTAACACGTATATAAGTGAGGAATACATTTAACTCTGAGTCATTGCATGAAATAATGATCGTTTTTTATGGAATTGCTTTTATAAATTAAGAAAATTTAACTTAAGGTTGATATATTAATCGTACGAAGTTAAGTTATAATTACTAATCGACAATCAATACTTTTCTTGCTTAATAAAATTGAAAATATTCTGTTTTACATTGATTTATAGCAGAAATGTAATATTTGACAAATTGCCAGACTTTATATAAAGTTGAACAAGAAATCCTCTTGGTTCTTTTATTAGACATGATATAGAAATATATATATATATACAGAGTTTGGTTTTGAAAATGGGCCATTAATTAGGCTGAGAAAGCAATATAAATTGACCATGGAGAAACTAGTATTGTTACAATCTCGAATTGGTATTAAATAATTTTTGAAATGTTGCTGTTATTATTACGAAAAAAAGATGTAAGCAATATTAGATAAATTTAATTAATTACATGATGATTTGTTAGCAGAGGTACGAACTACTCAATTTCTATTTAAAAATTTCATTATAACCATCATTTATGTTACTATTAATACTGTTAACGCCCCGTGGCTTGCTAAAAACGAGTTTGTAATGATGCACAAAACTTAATTAATCTTAACACCTGCTATTTATTTTAATTTGGAAATAGTAGTGCAATTATAAAGATATTGGGAAATTGGATACCTTATTTCACGTTCAAAAATTTCTCTATCGTGCAGTATAATTTATTTCACACAGCCCCAAAATTTTTTGAATGTTTACATCACATTGTTCTCGTACTTTATGATACGCTATAATTTCAACATAGTTTTTGGTTGATTTTTTCATAAGGTATATCGCAAAAATATTTATAATACAACTTCATTTGCAGAGGGTATTAAAACTTAGCTAGATTTATTTTAAATCTCAGCTACTGTAGCAAAGCTGTAATGCTTTCAAGAAATTATTAGCAAATTTGTAGTTCACACCCCATCTTCAGGATACAGAAAGAAATTTCATCACATGTAACATGTAATGTGGTGCAATTATTTAATATAAAGCTAAGTTAAAACAATTGAACATCGGATGGAATTCAATAACATAAGAGAAATCTAACGTAATTTTTAATAACCTAAAATGGGTTGACCTTAAATCATTGAGTGAATGCTATTTCATTTTCTTCTTGAGATGATATTTACAGTTCCTAAAAATTCAAAATTAGGTTAGAGAATTTATAGACGTTGACATTTGTATGCTTAACAATATACGTGTTCTTGCTCTTGCAGCGTTAGACAGAGAGTGAATTATTTTTATTATTATTATTAGTTTATTAGTACTGGTTTACAAATTTCTGGTACACTAATGTAGTATTACAATAAATAAATAACTAAAAGTATAAACTTTGTTCATTTTATCGCGACTAATGAATGATATATTTAAATAAAATTGTTATCTTACTCATTTACTGGGTTATTTGTTTGATGATCATAAAATTCGTTTTGAAGCTGTAGGATTGCAAACTCTATTCATCCCGAAAATACTGATATAGTTATACGATTTATTAGTAAACAGATTATATTATAAATGATTCGACAATGTCTGTATTTCGTTGCCATATTAATTAATATATACCATTAGTATAGCGATTTTTAAAGATTTGAGCGTATACAGACTTACTTTAGTTAGAGCTGTCCCCGGGTCAGACCAAGCTATTGATAAGTTTTAATATTAATAACTTAGTAAGAATAGTTCCATCTAATTTCACAGACCATATGCTAAACTAAAGGCATCATCTATTGCCATCATGTGATTAACTGTAGACCTATACAATCGTATGAGCAATATGTGTATTTACTACTCCAAAACATATGGTTAAGTATTCACTACTATTAGAGGCTGATACAAGTAATTAAAATAAAATGATCGTCATCCGTTGCATCATTGATATTTCTAGTAATGGAAACTGATATCCTACATTGTCGTAAATTTCTAAATTGATCGGTCATAACCAAGTCCTACACTATAATTTATTGATTTAATTCTTTAAAATACTATCACTTTTTTGAGGAATAAATCAAGCCGCCATAAAGATGTCGCTATTCGCAGCCCATCGTAAGCAAGAGGGAATTGGTTATGTTTTTCACTCAATCGGAGATTACGTCTATCATAACTTTATGCGGCTGCCAAGATCAATTATTCGCTATTTGATACTACTGAAAGATATTTTATTGCCTTATTTTACCGCTTATCATCATCATGGCTATTACCCTTGGGTAGCAGCTGTAATTGTTAGCCTCTTGGCGTATAGCTATGGTTTCCATGTATGGATCCTCAATTTTATTATCGTAGTCATAGGATTTGCAGTTGGATTTTTACTAGTATTATTAAGTGGCCAACACAGGCCTTTCAAACAATTTGAAGGGTTACAGGCAGTCCAAAAAATTCTAACGGAAAAGACGGTCAGTGGTTATCTTTTGAGTTCGATATATTTATGTTCTTTACTATATCCTAAGTAACTTGCTTCTTGAATTATTTGAAGTGATTGATTTTGATTACTGTATTGCTTCATGACACAATTAAAACTCCGTTTGCACGATATAAACCTTATCATTTCATATTACGAGATCTTTGCTTGAGGGCATACTGAATCGCTACGAAAATGTTTGCCAGCTTTGTCTCCTGCAAAATTACTTAATTTTATTCAATTAAATGCTAATTTATCATTCCTACTAGCTAAAATTACTGCAAGCTATTTTGTTAGAAGACTGAAATTTGACACCTTATTTAAAATTTAGCTTAAGTAATTATCAGTGGTGCTGTTATTTGTTACAGTGATATTAGCATATTTGTAATGATATTGATACCAGGAGCTTACAGTGCATCGATCATATCAATCTCATAAAACCGTTGTCTCCGTTAATGTTGATAAAGCGATCCAAAGTAGTAAGTAAAAATAATTTAACGATAGCGGTTAGTCTAATATAACTTAAAATTTTTCAAGTTCTAATTGTGCGAGAAATATTCCTAAATTCCATAATTGCATTTATTTATCATTTAGTATTCGATAATCTGATTCGAGACTATGTCCTGATTTGGTATCAAAGCATCAACAATGATAATGCGGCATTTATCGACATAATTTCGTAAGATTTATGCAGTAATGTATCTTTAAAACTATTCTCTATCAAAAATAAGCATTAAGAAGGGATTAAATCATGCTCCCTAATCATTTATAATTGAATAATTCAACAACTTATAAATATTGTATTATGTTTTTGAATTTTAATACTGTAGAACTTTATGTGATATACGGATCCCTCTGTTTTGATATTATTTCGAATTGGAGTAACTCATTAATTTGAAAAATAAATATCAGTATTTAATGCTCGTTGCTGGATTGAGTTCATAATTTTAATTAATTTATCTCCAATGTAGTTAATAGTAATCGCACTAGATTCGTTAGTAGAGACTTAGATATTGATGAATTATTGCAATTTTCTATAAGGAATTTTTAATAAGAAGTAAAATTTGAAGCTACTGATGAGTACTAAACTAGTAATTAATCCGTCAATTGCTACTGTCTAGCCATATAGCTGAAAGTTAATGCAATACATGCATCATACTATTGAAATGATTTTAAGATTTACTTTTATTCTCGCTGTACTTAAGCGATTAGTTTATCTTTCTAATTAAAAATATATTCAATAGTTGATAAATCCTAAAAATGTGATCTTGAAAATTCAATCTAGGGAACAAATGTGGTTAGTGACAGAAAATATCGTCGAAAGACTGGGCAATTTAGATTTGGTAAGAACGAAGGGGTTACTGGGAATCGGAATTCGTAGTTCTAATTATATATTTAATTACACTCCCCGGCAATATAATGATAACTTTAAATCTCATTCGATACTTGCATTTTATCTACAGGTTAAACTGATCTATATTGATATCGTCAATAAATTATGTGATCATTTTAAAGCACTTCGACTATCAAAACTAAGGTTTACTTCTATATTAGTTTTAATGCAGCTGGAAGCTGAAGTTTACTTTATGTAAAAGTAATGGTAAATATTATCGGAAATATAATATTATTTCTAATTCGAAATTAATGTAAATACTATATTCAGCTCGGATCCTATGATTCCTTTCGTCCTTCATCCTTGTTTAGTCAGCAAACAAGAAGAATTGGACTACTTACGGCATATGTCTGAAGTATAATTACATTTAATTAAACCAACCTATTATACTGTTTTTCTTTCGGATCATTTTTTGATGTAATTATTTTGCGATTTGGATTAGGCTGTTATTGTAACATTACTGCCGGAAAAGGACTGTCGCTGCAATGATTACAGATTAATACTACGCGAAGTTTTGGCATGTTGTGGTAAGTAGAAAAAAAGTAGTTATGTAGGATCTGATCAAGCCTAGATGTCTGAATGAGGATCCGTCAAATATTGTTTCATATTTGACTACTTAAAGGCATCTAAGTAGTTTTATTGAAAAATTTTTTAGTTTTATATCCTATAGCAGAAAATTTCTGCGATCCCGATTACTTCAATCAAACATTTCTGCGACAAATTGAGGCTCGCGAGAAAATGTTGGAAACACATAAGAAGAGATATGCATACGCAAAAAGCTTTGAAGGTCGAATCGTAATAGCACATTTAATTGAAGCTATATCGAATAATTAAAATCAAGAATGCTTATCGTATTTAAAAATTGTTATTCTCATTTATCTAGACTTTATCAAATTAATTACAATTTGTGACGATATCGAAACATTAAAGGAAATAAGGTTAAAATAGTGCTGTAACCTTTCGTGATATAATTAATATTTGTGATATTTCACCTGTATGTTGTAGAGAGATAGATTAATGGCAATGAAACCCACTGGCAGTGTTTAACAATTTCATTAACGTTTATACCTTGAATAGGTACAAAATAATTGCCGAAATTATGCAGTCTGCAGTCATCAAGAATTTAAAGAAGGGAGGCCTTGAAGGTTATGGTTGCTCATCCTAAACCATAGGATAATGTTGTTTTTACTTGGGCACTTTACAATCTATTTTGTGTATAAACTGTCACAAATTCTAATGCAGATGTTCGAACGCTCGGTAATATAAAGAAGGGACTGATGTTGAAATCGCGAAATTTAAAGCGCTACATAAAGCAGGTTAAAAAATGTTCGATTTTTTACTAAATCAATTTTCGTGAATTGACGAGAATTTGATACCTACTACTGGATTTAATTAACAAATGCAGTAAGGGTATTTTGAAATTTCAAGAAATGCTAAGAATAAGTCTAACGTTATTGTAGTGCACCTACGCCAAGTCTGTTTGCGAGAGAAGAATATGCTCTTTGGGAGGACCAGATTTGCGGTATTTTGACCATAGAACCGCAAATCAAAACAAAGCTCCAAGCAATGTAGGTTTAAATTACTTTTTTATCAATAGAAATGAAGAGAGCTCATTGTAGTAAATATAAAGTGCGGATTAAATATCTGTATCTTATGACGAAAAAATTACTGTACTATATGATCAAGTTTAGTAGCTTTGACGGTTGTTACAAGTGAGATAAAGAATGGAAGTCTTGTCTAAGCAATGTTTATTATGCAAGCTCTAATACATGTTAGACTGATTCACATTGATGTTAGCCTTATGTAAGTAAATATTACTAAATTATCTAAATATCTAGATTCAATTTTTATTTAGGCTTTTACATTTAAGCAAATTATGGACAGTCCAGTAACAAGATCTTATTTTAATAAATACTTGGAATGGGAATCGAGTAGTCCTATGCTCAAGTAAATTAATATTGTTATTTATGGATAATAAGTAATGACTCAATCGTATATGACTTGTTCATGTATGAAGTCTAGATTATATAACTTAATCCATCTACACCTGATGTCTATTAATTATTACTCTTAATTTATTTATTTTGAATTACAGAACTTGGCTAGCTATTGAAAATTTAAAATACGTATCTCAGGTAGTAAATATTATACTTTGTTTTTTCATTTTTATGATCAAAAAATTGAGTTTGGCTAACTATATAAATATATATAATTCATAAATAATTTAGAAAGATTTACTATCGAATGCTAACGATGTTTACGAGAGATTTATTATCAGTGCCGCCTCGAAACAAGTTCGAATTGATCGAACTCTGATTCGAGGAATGGAAGCTTTTCTGACTGGAAATAAAGTAAGATTACAAAGAAATCATTTACTTTGAAAAGCACTGATCTTAAATATAAAAAATTATTTGATTGATAGGGTCCAGATTCTTTCTTTGCTGCACAAAAACAGGTGGGATTTAGTTACTAATAAATTGGTTAATATACTCGATTCATCAGTATATATCAATTATCAAGTGAAATCCATACCTTAAAATAGTTTATTTTATGGCTTAATTAAGAACTAAATTACGAAAATCCGGTGCTTTTATCAACTGATAAACAAAGTACGGTGGTAAACGCTAACAAAGCTGATATCGTTACTCTTCAAAAATATATTATCACATCTGTAGATTTATCGCAGCATGGAAGAAACGTTTTATAAATCCTTTTTGCTAAGTGAATTTTATGTTAGTATGGTGACAGAAGCTGAAGTTACTGTAGACAATGCTGGCATAAAATTTGGTATGTTATTGCAAACGTAATTAGGTTTGAAAGAATTATTAAACTTTATGCAGTTTACTTCGAACTCTAGAATGATTTGATATATAAACTGATGCTAAAATCACAATTTATATAAATCAAAAGGCAACACTCAGAATGTTAATATGCATTTTATGATATTATTAAATAATCAAAATACTATTGCAAAGTAATTTATATTTTAATGAAGCTACAAATATATTATTGCAGGAAGTCAGAGTCCTATTAACGAACAGCAAGATGAATATTTAGATCAGCAGGTTAGTACAATTCAACGTCTTGAATATTAAGAAAGAGATATCTAAAGTCTATACCAATACCGAGATAAATATTAAATATTGGAAAAATTGACCTATTTCTAATAGCTTATCAAGAGTTTAATTAATATTTTGATAGGGCTGGCTGGAATTTGATGAAGATGGTGTGTGGTATCGATTACTATCAATGATTTTATGTGGTTTAGATTTTAAGCATATAACTTCAAGGCTACGCAATTTTAAAAGTATCATTTTGACTGCTCAAAATAACCAGATTATCTTCATATTTTCAGGTATTGATAGGGTTGGTGTTGAAGTGATTGAGGAACAAAACGATTCTGTTGTTCAGATGTTGGACAATCTGGATACAAGAATTGCTGAAATCGTAAGGACAAAATAGTAATATTCATTACTATTAAGATTGGTTGAAGCTCAGTTTAATGTACCTAGTATTATTTCGATATTAAATTGCAACTAATTTCCCAAGTTGATTAAGTCAGAGAATTTTAGATTTATAGCATTATGGTTACCATATGGTAGCATAGTTTAAATATTAGTTCTAGCTTAGATTTAAGGCTGATACATATTATAATACACTATAAGTACTAAATTGTGCTTCCATTGCTAATGATAGTGGATGCTATAAGCACATCACGTCTAATAAATTAATACAAAGAACATAATTTTAATCAATAATAACGTACAGATATGAAATAAAAAGGCTCATACGAGTAAAGTCTCTACTGCTTATTCTGCAATTTTTTACTTAGGCGGAGGAACTAAACTCTTTACGGAATTTAGGCCTCGAAGATCAGGAGGTGAGCTAACAGTAAAACATAGATGTTGCCCTTTACCAGTACTCTACAGAGAAAATATTCGTGGCTCTTTTCAACGGCGTTTATAACATTAATTATTGGCGTCGCACTTAATTAACATTATGCATAGAGAGAAGAAGAGTTAGCTAAAGAATTTGATCAATATGAACTAGAGCGCAAACAACTTGCTACACACATTGAAAGAACCGGTAAATTGATTTCTTTAACAATTTGGATTTTGAATATAAGATCGAGACTAGATTAAACTTTTGCTATGTCCTGTGTCATGTTGCAATTGTTAGAATTATGGTGCGATTTAATGGGCCAGTGGCGGACTTCGATTAGTAATGCACATGTGAGTAATACTTCTAAAGTTGATCATAGAAAGACTGTTGTAAATTTATGGATTCCTGAATTATTCCAAGACGTGAAATTTGTGAAAGATGGCAAATAATTCCGGTGTAGTAAATAATATTTGTAATTATAGGTCGTTGTTGAAGGCGATGGCTATGTTCCAGTTTATGTTATTCTTGTGGAGCGTGCTAGTAGTGGACGAGAAGATTCAAATGATAAAGAAACTCGTACTATATCGGATTGCTGGGCGGTTACAAGAACTCTAAATGAATTTCAAGAACTGCATCATACGCTAACTGATGTATGAATGAAAATTAGAAAAGCTAGATACGATCAATAAGAATTAGAATGACTGGTGTGATATCTGAAGAAATTAGACTTTAGATTTAGTCCATTGACTTAATTTACTGAAAAATTCAGTAAATGAAATATACAAATTTATTTGTTGTATGTGTGAAATATTGATAGTGCTATCCTTGGTTACGAAAAAATTTTCCTATCCTTTCTAAGAAATGGACCAAGAGTATAGCTCAAACGACATTAGATAGAATTAAAGGTTTGCTAGAAAATTATTTGCAAGTAAGTGTAAATCTGATATGATTCTGAGGTAAATACTGACTACGATAATTTATAGTGACAGATCTAGTGAATTACTAAATCATTTAATTTGGAAGATGGGATTATTGAATGATTTTCTAACATTGTTATTTTTTAATATTTCGATATGCATGACATGCATGATCATGATAGGGATTAATTCTGCACGAAAAATTATGTCAATCTGACGTTTTGTATTTGTTTCTCTGCCCAAGTCCTGATTATATTGTTAAACAATGGTATTGTAACTCTCTTTATAGATTATTCTGCCCAGTTAATTAAAATATAAATGCTTTTACGCTACGATAACAAATTATACAGAAAATAATATCGTATGCTAAAAATGGATCAGCCTATTATTAACGTACTAATGACGAAATCTTATTTGTAACGGTGTTATCGATTAGCCATCAAATTCGGGATAGAATGTCACAGCGTCGAGGAAGGTAAGGTTATTGTTACCGATCGTCATCGATAAATAACATTAAAATACTGACATACACCGCAGTATAAGTGATAGAATAAAGATTTTTTTCGCTGACTTCACGGTTATATTCGATGTTTACATCTACTTATTAGAATTTTATAATATCAATTTTAAATTTTTGAATTCAATAAACATTTTATTTCTATTTATCAGTAATATAAATCCGGAAGATGATGATGATGTAAGTTGGTTTTTGTTTTATTGTTAGAAATAGTAAACTCATGTGTTAATATTGTAAAGACGGTATACATGGCAACAAATTCATGCATTCTACTTTTTTTATGCAGGCCAATGAATTTGATGACGAAAAGTAAGTCTGTAATTCCATAATTTAATTGCACCATCGATCTGCAGAGTCTATAATAAGTAGTAGACCCTGTAATTCGCACCTCCAAATTTCAGATTAAAAGTGGATTTAGTCTAAATATTGATATATAAAAACATATTTAGTCTTCAACTTCCTACGTAGCTTAGGCCGTTTTTGTTAATATTTGTAAAAGCAATTGCTCCGGTCCATTAACAGTCGATTATGAAGCCTAGCGCTGCCATTGCATTGCCGTATTCTATTTGTAAACAATCGCATTAATACAAGTACACTTCAAGGATATTAATAGGATATCTTAACCAGGTTACACGAAGCTTACAGTAACTACATTTGAAATCACAGCCTTAAAAATCTGTCTGCCTTACTCGGTGTGATATATACCAATCACGAAGTTCCAAATTTTAGAAAAATAAGGGCTTTATTCAATCTTATACAAAGATTAACTACACACAGCTCTACTTTAGCCGAATACTACTACTGAAGACTTCTAGAACGAACTAACAGAATAATCTAAAGTTGCATGCTTTCATACTTTCCGTAGCATTCGCAGCTACAATCCGCATGGCAACCTTTTACCTTATTTTACACATAGTTAAATTATTCTTAGTAAGACTATTCTACTGCGGACCATCATTAATCCAATATGGATACGACCAAAGTACTTACATAGACATTATTCACACCAGCCAAAGTACAATGAATTAACCATATACTAATATATGATTTACAGTTCTATTTTTACCTATAGCCATATTAGTAACTCAACAGCTTACTGTATATAGTCATCTGTACTCTAGCATAGAGTCTCTACCACTACAGTCTATAGTTACAGCTACCAAATATCTCTTAGGATAAATATCTACCGTACATTATACTACACATGGCTAACAGTCTACAATCACAATACTAAGTTACATTACACTCGGTCAATAGTACTCAATCTCTAGTTATAATCTAGCATAATTTCGTTTTTGGTATACTCGTATTCTGTAATTGATCATATACGCTATTTCTGGCAAGACAGCTTTTTAAACCCGAAAACCATTGCAGGGTGGAAGACAACCGATTACAATACTGACAATATGCGATAGCATAGTGCATAAATATGATTGTATTGTATGTGATTCTATGATGGAAATAATTTATGATATTACGATAAAGTAGTAAATTGTATAAGTTGTAATTATAAACCACCCTCACGAAAGGACAGTTATATTGAAATGCATTAAATCCGCATAATGATGCTCTGATACAATTGGACAAATTATTTATTCTTGGAAGAAATACCAAGGTTCAATCATCTCTGCTCTTACCGTAATGCTAGCTTGCTGCTAAATTATCTTTAATACAAGTAATAGCTTACAGAATAGATACCAGAGTTTGATTTATTTACGCCAAAATTTACTATGAATATCTCAATTAGTATACAAATGCAGAATTTAACTTAATGTGTATTTTTTGGATTAGCCGAAAAGATTCTATAGTAGAACCTACTTTAAAGCTTATTAATGAAATTTTTCAACTTCATGGAGGTAAGTTCGTTTCTGATAATGATGCAAGTTATCCTCTATTTATGTGATTCACAAACAGTATTATGTTTGTATTAATTAGCTCTAGTTTTAGTACGGTAATGCGGATTCTATTTACATAATCGGCTAATTTATTCGCCTTAAAACAGACTGTATATAAGATATTTAACATCACCGAAAAATTTACCCATTCATGGTGTTATTTAATAGAAATGATTGATTGTTGTAGGCTTATTGTATTGCATAAGATTAAAACTAGTCGTTCAGAATTAATCATAAGTAGTCTTGAATATATTTGAAGGTGTTAATTTATTATAAATTGAATCTGTTTATTATACTCATTTTCTTGATACATGCTTGTATTTTCATCATATTCGGCTTATTCATAGCATTTAAATGGTTGAGAAGAACGTTGATGGCGTTTGTTCAGTTGACTTTTGGTGGCACAATTAATAGACAGCTGCGAGATATTGTTAATTGGATGGCGGGAGAAGAAATGTCATTGTTTTATTTACAAACTTTTCGTGAGACCTTCTTTAAAATGTCAGATAGTACAACACCAACACCTAAAGTTAGGACAGAAGAGGTATCTGTTTGCTTGTAATCCTTTTGTTACTTACGATAGTTGCTTACTTTGCAATTTTGGAATCTCGTCTTTATTATCACGAACTTTACCGTATATTTAATTCGAATTGGCTTATCACTGTGATTACTAGCAAAATTAGGTATTCTTACGCTTAGATAATATGTAATTGGTGACGACCAAGGTCGAAAATTACGTTTCTATATGTACTAATTGATATTCTACTTTTATTAATAAGATGTGTTATTTTGAGGTGTAGGTACAGTGTATGCTGTCACAAAAAAGCAATTATCTAACACCAATTAATTAAAAAATAATATCAGACTAAGCAGTTTAAATTTATTCTCTTCTATTTTAGCTACTTTAAGGGCTTAGTTTAACGTTGCGCTTTGCGCATTAATCAATTCTAAGGTTTGATTTTATATCAAAGCCAAAATTTTTATTTTCAGGAAAGATTAAAAACCAGAAGATTAGCTGAACAGAAGCTTATGAAAAATATTCCCGGTACGTCATTTATGCTGTTTACATTATAAAGATGTTGCATTGATATAACAATGTAGTAAGATCGTATTTTAAATATATTCGCTTCAATGTTAGATGTGATAGTTAACTTATTCGGGCAACATAACAGTAAGCTAGGAGCAGAGCAGGTAAGATCGTCCTGGTACTCTTGCAGAAGTAAATATTATAAATTATTTGTCGATATTTTATGTCAAGTGGCAAAAAGATTAGGCTTAACTAGACGAAAAAAGGTGATAACATTTATTTTGATCATCTTTAACTTTTGTCTTATTTTTCTACAGTTATTTGAATCTTTACAAGATATACGAACAAATAAACACATGTATTACGTAAGTACTCGACAAATATTGCCTAATGCAATAAAGTACTATGATCAGTTCTAGATAACGTAGCGAACAAGGAATGTTAGCAATTTTATTTAAAATATAGCTTATAAATAGGACGAAAGTTTTTTAGTCTTTAACATGATTTCAACTAGAACTGTTTGCTATACCTTTATCTTCTTAATACTGCAGATCATATCATTAAACATTTACCCGCTACATCGAAAGCATTGTAGTTTATCTATGAATTTCAACTCGGATTATTTATTACACCTTTAACCGTAGGCCATATTGTTATGCATATACTCTTCATATCGAAAATTTTTCAGTCTTTCTATGAATTTCAACTAGGACCCTTTGCTACACCTTTACTTCTATAGTGCTGTAAATCATTCTTTCACAGATTCCATGATACTACACTTTTAATTCGTTTTAAAAAAAAATTAAATTGTGCCATTTGACAACATCTCAACTTGAATTTAAATAGTTTTCGCTCTTCTTTCTCTTTGATAGTCACTGTTAGAGACATTTGTTTTCGCATTATTTCCTGAAATCAAGTCTAATGAAGTCATTCAGAAATTGCAGCCGAAGAAGCAAGCTTCTTCGGGACTATGACGTCTTATTTCATCTCAATCAAAGATTTCACTTCGTCTATGCATTACATATAAGGATATTCGTAATGTAAAGTGATACTGACGTAAATTTTTAACGTATTTTCATTATAGCCTTTTCGTAAAAAGGCAGACTTAATTCGCGAGCCAGATTGTTTGTATCGTAGTGTTTACGATTTTTGTTTGATACTTTCCATGTTAGTCTAGGATTTCATGTTGACATTTGAAAGTTATATTACATTTTTTATGAAATAAAGTGATAAATTCTATACACTACTAAGTGATATAACGTTCTGCTACACAGAATTTATGTTATACATTGGTTAGGTTGAGTACATTTACAACAAGAGGAATCTATGATCCTATTTAGTATTAACTAGCAAATCCTCCTAAAATGCCGTTCAAATCTTATTTCAAATTATCTCATTATTTCAATGTAGCACATGCATTTACCTCCGAAATCAATCTTTAATAAGCGCAAAGAAAGTGATAAACCGTCAAAGATTGCAAATGATGATTTAATACATCTTACCTAACCTTTGATGAGATGATAACATTCTACTAGCTACGATTACAAGGAGGTCGATGCTATCGAATATTATTAAAATATAATCAATGAAATACGTTGACAAGTCTAATGAATATTATGCATGAGATCTACCAGAAAACGTTGTGTTTGTGCTATAATGCGCTTAAGGACTGTATCAAATATTTATATTTCCTACCGAAATAAGTTGACCAGCCTAATCGATACTGTTCCTGAAATCTATCTGAAGACGTTTTGTTTATGTCGAAAATTATGCGCTTACGAATTATATCAATATTTATATTTTCTACCGAATGTGAAGTAATACGATTACTAAACATGATTACGGAGCAATAGGTATAGTATTTGAATGAACAGAGGTCATAAAAATATTAAATGTAATACTATGGTCGTGGTAAAGTGCAATAGAAGCGTATTTAACAACATTAAGGATTTGACAGTTTCAGAATAACTATGTATTACGATTATTTTTGTATTGGCATCGATGCTTAACTCGCGAAAGTCTTATAATGTGGATGATAATAGGTATGATGTATCCAAAAGGCGTTTATATAAGAAATCCGTTTTACCATTTTTTAAAGAATTTTCTGTTTCTTCTGGAAAATATTATTCATGTATGGTGTTATGTTAATATTTTAAATTACCAAACAGTTACCAAGAATTGCATCTTTTCATGTTGAACATGGGTTTAGTTAATGCAGGTCTAGCATGACACGAATAAAATTCGTCCTCAAAATTAGGATTTTCAATGCCAATATCAGATAACTGAAGGTTACTATAATCTTGTACATCCAAATATTCATCATCCGTCGGCTGAATTATTCCGATGAACGCTTGGCTCAAATTATTTTCACTGTTGCGTAGCTAACAGTTTGTACAAATTTTGCTGACTAATAATTTTCTTTCAGCATCTCTAAATTTACGGTGTAGACTATTATGTTTATTGAATTCTGCATTTATGAATTTGATTCCGATTTTAAAGATTCTATCATCGTCTAAGCTTCGATGACGGCGATGAAGAATTATACTTTCAGAATTAATTGTTGACATTGCGATATTCTTATTATTTGGAATATCTATGTTATTATTTTCATTTGAAAGTAGTGAAGAGGTGGCTTGTCTTAGCTGCGCTGTTGATTTTAATGAAATATCTGATGCATTAACAGTTCTATCTTCAGGCTTGTCATAACTAATTGATTTATTGTTGACATCATTTGCCTTATCGTTAGCATTAATTATAGTAGCAGAATCATTTTGATGCTCGACATTATTGGTTTTATCACGATTACTATCATCACCATTAATAGGTTCTTGATGCGGTATACTATTATTAGATGAAGATCCAATTCCATGAATGATTGTTTGGTTCCGGGCAGAGCTCAAATTAATGTTAGTTGTCGATGTATATTCGAATGATGATGATGATGACATTTTCTTACTAATAAATGCAACCAATCTATTGAAACTTGCAGTTCCAGTAGCTATATAAATATATGGATTGATAGCAGAATTTAAAGGAATAGCCAAGATGACCGCAAATTGTAATATAAAAACGTTTATACTACCTTGAATGATTCCTAAAGCAGATATGACATAAATTGGTAACCATGCAGCTAAATCAGTAACTAAAATAAGTGATAGACGGATAGCAATCGTACCATTACGAGATTGTGCATTGCTACGAATTGAACGCCTTGTTTTACTGACCTCTCTAAGTAACAATACGTAAATTACTAATGTTATGATCCATGAAATAAGTTGTATTAAAACAAATGAAAGGGTCCAGGTTGCATAAAAACGATGGCTTAAATTACTAGGAGAGCAGATGAAACTGAATTGATATAAGCGTAAATCTGCTGGTTGATTAATACTCATAATTACTGGTATAGCAACATAGATACAAGTAACCGACCAACCCAATCCTAATGCAATTTTAGTACGCTTGAACCTTACATGTGATGCTGTAAATGGATTAACTGTGATACTATAGCGATCTATGCTTATTAGCAGCATCATAATAACTGACATCATACTAGATGTACTTATTAAAAATGATGCAATAATACACGCTGGACTCTTAAGCCATTCTTCAGCATATTGAGCGTAACGATCGTTATAAATTTGATCATTAACACCAATAATGATAAGATATGTTGACATTAAAAAGTCAGAAAGAGCCAGGCTGTTAAAGACGAGTTCGGTAGACTTGCTCGTTTTTTTCATTTTGTTAGAGCGATTTGTTACAATGACAAGGATATTCCCTATGAAAGCTGCAATAGCCATAATCCAGACAGACAATTTTAATGATGTATGAACGAGAATATTTTCACAACTAGATGCTGAATCCAAATCAGGAACAGGTGAGCAGGTTGTAATTTTAGCTGGAACTATACAGCATAAATATGGCCTTGTTGACGCTCTAATAACATTTATTGACATAAGAGAAATAAATAAGAAGATAAACATTCTGATAATATTTAAGAAATCATGGATTACACCAATATCAATTTTAAGAACAGGATTATAGTTTGCAAACAGCACCCGTTCGAAGTTATACGGTTAATACTATCTTAATAATATCCTACTACTGAATAATTAATTCGGCTAATTTTAATTGAAAAGAATAATATAACCGACAACATTATATTTACATTGCTGATAGTGCAGATGAACCATAAAATGAGCTTTCTGTTATAGTTGCCATTGGATTTGATTTTATCGATCTAAGAGAAGAATATAATTTTTACTAGGATTCTATTATTCGTAAACACCATAAACTTAAAAGACGTAAATATCTTGTTTTCGCTACATTTAATATATTGTTTTTTCATGTATGCAGTTTATTTCATCGTTTTAGAGATATTTTTACTGTGACATCTTTTCGATCTGTGGTACTCACAATAGTTGCAATTTGGAAAGTACCCTCAAGCAACGGTTTGTTAAAATTCTTACGTTATTGAAATCTAAATATCTACAAGTAAATTAACATAGGCGAAATTAAATATTATTAATGGCATATTAAAATGTAGGTAAGAATAGATAATATGTGATAAATACTTACAGTTGTAATAAATTGGGGGCAAAATGTAAAATAGGAGCTCTTCCGCAAATAATAGACAATTTATTATGTGCTACATTCCTGCCAATGAAAATTAGCATTAGTACGAAAAATGATTAAAGTATTAAAAGCTTGTTCTTGCATAACTGGGCATATTTTTTATTATGCAATCGTATATATAGTTGTATCCGTCTAACTGTACATGTGCATGTGGTATTATAGTTGAATATTTCATTCTAAAGAAGACACTTTAATAGCATAAGCCACGCTTACAGTATCCTTAATGCATCGAAGTAGACATTGTTACTATTGGTAATTGTCCTTAATGCATTATCAGCCAGGTTTCTAAATATATATTTATAACATTCTTATTAATTGGATAATAAGAGACATGAATATAGATTAATATGATTTTCCTGATCAAATACATAATTTTAAATCATAAATAAATTTAACAATTAAAGCTGTCAATTTTCAAGACTGCTACTTATAAAATGACTTACAGTTCCTGTAAATTATAATCATTATCTCGAAAAATTGTAGAGACATCGACGATTTCAATAGAATTGTGATTTAGGCTCCTATAATGTTAATCAAATTAGTCACAAATAGCAATAGCAATGATAATAGTTTCTTTAAACTGCTAGTGATGCTATCATTAGCCTAAAATTAATAGTAACATTATGGTTCAAAAGGTAAACGACAAACTTAATTTTGATTACTTGATTTTTAATATTAATGTTAGATGAATCATGATTTATACAAGTAGAAGTACATGCATGGAGAGAAGAATATAAACATGTGTGTTCCATCATGACGAACTTTCGTTGAGATCTTTCCTGCCTTTCAGCTAGTGATCTCTTCTGCATTAGCTGTTACAGTGACTATATTCCATTCTATGCACATTAACTACATTTATGGTTAGTTTTTCACAATTTGAAAGCTATTTATAGTTTTCCGTAAATATTTCAAGTTACACTATCAAATGAAAGACAAGATATGAGATACTGTGAACAATCCCCGTGATAGCTTGATCTTAGCTTTATTGTCGGTTACATCTTAAATGCAGCTAAGTGTTTGTCTAATAAATAGGAAAATCATTTTTAACTATGATTAGCTTCTCTTGCTCAACGTGAATGTAATGAAAAGTATAATCAAGTTATCCTAGTTGATTCACAAGTATTCTAAATAAATTGCAATAATTTGATTAACTGGAAGTATTATGAAAGACTCATGCCTACACCGATATTATGGTTTTGCATTAACTGCACCGCGCAAATATTTCGTAGATTGGATAGTTAACTGTATTATCAATAGATTATAACAGTCGTCTGTTTAAAATAGTGAAATAACTCATTAATATTGGTTTAAGTATGTCATATCTTACCTGATTTATGAGTTATACGAACGATATTAAATAAAATGTAATTTACCGTTTCATATTTGAACACTTTATTAATGATTAAAGGATTCTAACTACATAACTTACAGAATTTTTAAATTGTTATTTAAATGAATAAATTCTTCTGGTGGGACTTCACGAAGATTAGTGTTGCTTAGGTCACTAATCGGTTAATATACAATAAAATATCAAGATTTATGACAAAAGTTTAGCTACTTATAATAATGCAAGCCATCTTCAAGTTCATACTTTGAGCAATTATTTATTAGGACTTAATGGACGATATCAGCATTTACTCACATAGAATAACTATAGCATGTATTGATAGTAGGTGAGTCTGATACACAAGATTCCATCTTATAAAAACCTCGAATAGCTTGTTTAATGGCCGATAGAGACATATTGTTATTGCCTAATGAACTATAGATTCATGTACATTAATGTAATAAGTTATGAGTCCAATGCTATTTAAACATTAAAGATTCATAGATTGTGTATTTATATAATATTCTAACCTTAATGTGTACAATTTGTACAAATTTGACGCTAAGAGCAACACTTACATTCCTCTAAGACTGGGATTCCTCTTGAAATAGGATTGCGGTATTGCTGTAATGTTATTACCGGCTAACAGCCTGCAATGGTATGCAATAGTAAAATATTAAGCTAAATAATACTAAAATGCAAGGTTTAACTAAGACAATTGAGTTTTCTCAATATGCAAAAACTATTCCTTTAATTAATTAGACTAAAATGATGTGTTGATTAAGTATTCAATATTGATTGTCAGCCGGATACTTACAAATTTGTCAGTTTACTTGATAATTTAATCAAGATTTGATCGTATAATTCAATCCCATTTGATATAAGATTATTATAACTTATATCCCTTTTAATGAATATAAAAATTACTTGAAGTAAATCCTTCAAATAGAATTAATACATATACAAAGTCAGCAAGTAAAAATTCTTGCTAAAATTACACACCATGTTACGAGGGAATATAAAATGTAAAGTCTGAAATATGTTGGAAGGACGTTTAACTGTGAATGTCTTGTTCTGGTACGAGTTAAGTTCTTGAATACCATACTAATTACTAATAAAGAAACATAGGATCTAACTGCGCGTGGATCAAGATCAATTCTATGGCTTAAAATATCTATATAATGTTCTACTACATCCCGTAGTAAGCTTGTGGATCCTAATTAGTACAGTACCGTCACAATACAAACTACCGTAAAAAACTGGATGACTAAATTTAGTAAATTAACATTTCTATATGGTGATTAGAATGGATTACTAATGGTAGCAATCACTATTGTTATAACTTGTTACAGTAAATTAAAACTGGGTGGTGTGCTGCAGTAAGAATTTTTATATACTGGCGATAGGAGATCGTCAGCACTTGTAGTCGTGCTGTAGATAGATATCAGGGAGAACAAGCTTAGTAGTAGACATGTAGCAATTAGTTTTCGTCATAGTTCCCTTTTTTCATTGTTGCAATTTTAGATTTATAACAAAGTTATCTGGAATTAGTCGCTAGATGTCCATGACTATTAATATGGCTGTACTAATTTGGTTGATAAATTAAGTGAAACTTTACCGTTGAAATATTAAGATAAAGTATTGTTATTAGATGCTGCCGAAGTGTACCGTATATAAACCTAGTATACAATTGAATAAAATTAATTCTCTAGTCGTTTAACGTAGAAGCAAAGACGTCTAAGTTCTTTGTGTGTAATTAATTATTTAATAGATCCCAGAGAATATAGAAAATTTAGGAATCGCTTTAACGTAGCTCTTGTTATGAAGCTGTTTGTAAATTTTTGATTCTAACTTATTGCTGGATGAATAAATGCTGTAATATTGGGAGTTCTTTGGTACGTTGTTGACTGTTGATTTACTGATAAAATTTACTTACAATTTATGATTGATATTTCCAAATAATCTTTCACAATTTTGTGCAATGTAGGAGATGTTATTATTGTTTATCCTCCTAAATTTAACAGAATGAATTAAATAGATACGTGTAATATCTGTTGACATATGTCAGTTTCTAGTGCCGCATTACAACTATATGATATAATACTGCATATCTACGCCTATGTCTACGTATCAAGCACACCAGCAATTTAGTATTTTGCAGAATTAGTTTAGTGTCGTGGTTACAATATCGCGTTATTGAATCAAGATAAGCGCCATGATAAATAAAATTTGTGTTTATATTATATACTCATAGATTCCAAATCTTTAGCAATGAATATTTGTACACCTTTTTAAGATATTATCAATATGAATTGCTAATCTGCAATTAAATGTATTTGGATAGATTGGCATGATTAA
The DNA here is from genome assembly GCF_000150275.1 of Trichoplax adhaerens. Classification (NCBI taxonomy): domain Eukaryota; kingdom Metazoa; phylum Placozoa; class Uniplacotomia; order Trichoplacea; family Trichoplacidae; genus Trichoplax; species Trichoplax adhaerens. Next base: position 4,826,771 of record NW_002060947.1, read on the forward strand.
GTATTATAATAATACTTACAAATCTATAATAGTTAGATAAATTGAGATGCAGTTTAAACTGGTAAGTTTATTGCGGTTCAATGACCTAATATTATAAAGAGAATATACAAAGACCAAGATATCGGTAAGATATCAGAAAATGAATGGGATAGCGAGAGTGTTATCTTGCTTTTATCTGCTTCTGCCTACTTTATACATAGTCTATTTATTCACTTACAGTAACTGTAAATTTAATAATGTTACAAAACTGTCGTTGGAAATCTCTGTTATTCTGTTTTCATCTAAATATCTATAATTTAATAATCAAGCCAACGTTAATTAAAGAGTTATTTAGATTTAAGTAATGGATTAAATGCAATTATATAATATTGTAATAGAATATGAATTAGCATACATAGATTGGAGTTTAGTTAAATTTTTAAATGGCGCCTCAGCTATAGTAGAAATTCGATTTCCACGGCAATTTCTAAGATATCAATTTATATGTACAGACAAGTAGATGAAAGTCGAGATTGTAGTTATTAATATTAGCATTCATATATGTTATGGTTGGACTATCAATTTATAACAGTAAGGCTTTGTATACGTAAAGATTCTCTACCGGAAACTTTGTAAACGGTATGGAAAGGAAACTACGAAAACTGGTAACATGTTAAAACAATGACTTACAAAAACCTTAAATTCTCTAAATCCGTAGAAAGTGTTCCATTCAAGGAAATGATTTGGTTAAAGCTGATATCACTGAAACATTAAAATATTATTAAATTGCTTGTTTGGTCTCGACGTCCTCTACGCTAGGTCTTAAAAAATAATTTGTATACAGTGAAGATAATTGTGATAATTTGATGAATGCCTGACTTGCAACCATTGATATTTTGTTATGATCCAATTTTCTAATAGTAAATTAATAAATGAATTAGATTTATAAAGAAGGATACAGGAACGATTTGCTGCTATAAATATACACATTATATTATCGATGTATCTGAAGTATGCTGGCAATTGTAGAATCATCAATGTTATAGCCACTCACAAGTGTTTTAAACTCGAGCATTCGCTAAATAAGCTATCTTCAAGAATTTCTATTAGATTGAAACTCAGGTGCCTTGTAATAGATTACACATGGTATGTACAATGCCTTAATAACGATTATGCGCTCTTCAATGTTTGATTTGGTTTAAATTTTTTCAATTCTTACAATATGACGATTTTGCAAGAATTATTAAAATAGCTATTTTTCAGATCTCTAATTCGATTGTTGGAGGCATACCTAAGTAAGATATAAAGTTAAGGAATTTAAATTTAAATTCTGAATACGAAATGAATTTTATCATAAGCACCTATTCATCAAGATACAGTTCTATATTTATGTAATAATCTAGTTAAATCAGATAATTTTAGTTTCGCTTAGCTCATTACCGGTACGTATTTCATTACTTCAATTAGGAGAATATTCATTTGACTTACAATATATTCAGTTTATGCAGTGGCTGAATAAAGTCCAGAGTATCGATTCGATTGTTTCGAATATTCCTTATGAAAAAACATGATATTTGGAGATTTGTCGATATGTTGGTGATAATTGTATTTTAATATTGTTAATATTATTTTGATTACGGAACGGTTTGCATATGCACTTAATAATTTAGAAGTTTAATTGATTGGACTAAAATAATTGCTACAGTTGATTAATTTACGAAAGCAGTAATGACACTGGCAATAAGAAGATAATTTATGAATTATCGTCGCAATACTGATAGTCTATTCCGTAGTCTTGCTAATCTATCGTTTCTTACAGTTCCTTCAAGTTAATTGTTGAATTAAATGTATTCGGCTTAATATACTCTAGTCGGTTGTCATTTATATTGCTATAATTCAAAAGAAAAGAAAGATGTTATGTGAATGAGTAAAATTTATTCTATTACTGCTCTACTATAATTACACCAAGACGAAATACATACAACGTAGAGAGCATCGTGAAATTTTGAAATGATGGAAAAAGTTCGGTTGTGAGCCTAGTGATTCTGTTCATGCTAACATCGCTAAACATTAAGATTATCAACATTTAAGTGATTACATCTATATAAATGCTTTAGAAAGATAGATATGGTAGCGTCTCTATCTCATTTGGATTAAATTATACAACTTAAAGAATCATTGCATGGATTTATCGTATTCTGAGTATTACTTGATGTAATCTACAATAGCTTATTCAAGTTTGTAAGCCTTAAGAGCTAGTGAGAGGACACTTGGTAGCATTCCGATTTTTACATTATGATGCACGTATATCTCACAAGAGTTCACTTGAGTTCACTTATGCAAAGTATTAACTTACATAGAAGAAATGGCAGGAAGATTTTGGAAAGAAAGACTGGAGGCACTAATTAATTTGTTGCTAGAGATATTGCTAAAAAGATTTTAGTCGTTGTATTACTGTAATATTTCGATTGCATTTTAAAACAGTTAGAAAATAAAGTATATGGAAATTCACTTCTTGGCTGATCACGACTGTAATGTAATCAATTTTCTGTTTGTTTTATCTACTTGTATTTTATAATATAAGTCGAATTACATTTTTTTCAAGTGTTGAAAACATCCAAATACTTTAAACGTATGGATTAAATTATTGGAAAGTTCCCTAAGTTAATAATTTAAATCAAATGCATTTCAGATATAAATTCTATATCTTTCGGTAGTTGGCTATATTATATTGTATGAAAAACAATTAGTAAAATAGAGTGACGTAAATATAAATGGCTACCATAAGATGATAAATTATAATATAGTTATGAGAATAAATTAATATTCAATGCTTTCTTCCTCTGCACAAATAAGATTTTTCGAGTTTTCAAACAACCGGTTTATTATAAATTAATTATTGAATTAATACGGAAACAGATTGGATAAAATACTTTACGATATGTACGATACAGGATTTTTTGTTGCATTGTGACATCTAGGATAGTTCAATGTTAATAATTGTAACTCACATTTTGGAAATGTTGTAGGTAATATTAGATGAACAGGCCATATTGACTTTTCGTATTTTATTTTTGGATAATCCGCTATTATATCATAAATCAAGAAAAATATTATTTCTTTTACCAATATATAGTCTACATCTTTTAGAAGGGTGTGTGTTACGAAATTTAGCTTTTTCGTAAAATGCCTCCAAGTGCTTATATTCTACTTACTAGTGTTGTAAAGATTTAAAAGTATCTAGAGAAAGATCTGTTAGATAGTGAAAAAGATTTCCATCAAGCCAACTACACGTTGTAACAAAACAAAAATGTTGAGAAACATGAGAAGTTTTATATTGGTAATTGAAATATTTACTAGGATGCCATAAAAATGTACTGTTTGGGGTTTACAATCTCTTAGGCTCGCAATCCAAAAAATCGAAATTTGAGTTATTAAAATTTAGCAAATCTCTTAACTAACACAAATAGCACAATTTCTAAAAACACTACTGAATGCTAACTTATACAGCTGAACAATAATCACACTTTCAATTAGAAAATTTACAAAATTTAAGGAAAAGGTTTCATTTGTAAAGCTAATCTATGGCACTTCATAGAAATTATCAGGTACTAATATTTTTCGATTTATTCTTTTGTAAAAAGAATATAAACTAACATATTTTAATAACAAAACATATTTTAGATACGGCAGTTTCTAAAACACCAGCTAATATCTACAATATATGCAATATATATAGACTGCGAATCTATAACTATTCGTACGAACCTATGAATGCAAATCTGAATCAAAATAACTAAAGTCTGGGTTATTTTCTATATATATATGCAATTAAAAATAATATTCTCACATTTCGGTAATATTTTTCAGGCCGGAGAAGGCATATGGTTGTATGGATTGGATTTTATTTGATCTTAAGTATCTAATTGGAAAAATTTTTAATATTACCAAAGAGATTTTACTAAAACAATGATTTGTCTTCTAGTTTATCAGAAACAGTAATAATTACTCACAACAACTGCAGCTTTGATAAATT
>NW_002060947.1:4830920-4833448 GCF_000150275.1 Trichoplax adhaerens
TCATAATGAGTCTTACGGTCCCAGTTAAATCAGATTAATTTTGAACCTATGTTATCAGCCTTAACTGGTGACTAAGAAAATACTAAGAGTTGTATAATAGTTATATTCTCTTTAGCTTATAAGAAGTAATCAGGCACTAGCCAATAAGTTGATCTAAACTGACAAATATTACAGTGAGTAATGGGCTTTCAGTCGCACTTAAATCGAATTAATTTTGATACAAGCCTCAGCTTGTAACTAAGAAAACACTAAGGGTCGATTGTTTTTCTGATCTCCTTGACTTTAAATTACTTTACTACTCGATACTGACGATTTTCATCGCCAGGTAGTCTCTGCAACAACATATTTCTCCTAGACTAAATATCAAATTCTATTCATAGTCCTACTAATTTATGGTATCGTAAAATAAATTTCAATTAATGGTATTTAAACAACATTTTAAAGTATGCCATTTACTACGCAAGCTAAGATAATGATGATATTGTGAGTAGATACCAAATTGTGTTACCTTAAGAAGAAAGGCATCAAGAATTTTTATATTGCGCGTTTAATACTTACAAACTTTTTAGACTATGAAGGTTGCTGAAGACCGTCTGATTGAGTGAAGGCAGGTAATTATTAGTGATATGCCTATGATAAAATGAAATAAATAATTTAGAGCCAGAAAATGCTGCTAATGAGATTTCCATCTACCGAATTAGTAATATATTTAACCAAATGCTGGATAGAAATAAGACACTAATTTAATAACCGGAAACAATGTAGTCTTACGTATGTATTTTACTAGTTTGCCATCAAGAAAGTTCTTAATTTTCATTGAGTTTCGAATTGTTTAAACTTATTACGCGTCATAATATCGTAATTTTATCTATTATTTCAGTTGCATCTTATTCAGTTGTCATTTGTTAGCTCTTAATACCAGAAGTTTGTTGCAAATCAGCTTTTTTACGAGAGTAACATTGAATAAATATTTGAATTTACGAAACTTGGGAGAATAACTTATCTCGTTAACTTGTAAATCTTACAAGGATTCAGATATCTTTGCTTTTACGTTAAAAAAATAACAAGATAAACGATTTTATATAACCTGCCAAGCCTATAGTTATACTTTTCTCTAATAGTTAAAAATATCATTTGTCATTTCTATTTATATATCTTAGCAGAGAACTTTTACTCAATTTATTGGTATTCATAGATAAACTCGCCTGATGGCATGGAATCTTAAATCAAAGTCGCCTTCCGCTGTAGTTTACGAAATGATTTAAAGTGTAACTTATAATCAATTTTCTGCTAGAATTATAGCTGCGAGGACTTGTCTTGTAACTGATTAATTTTTAAACCGCCATATAATCATATCTGTCACACTATGGCACAAAAATTTACGGCCGTATATTGTAATTGTATTAATCATAATTCACAGTACAAGTATTGAATCGAAATCATGACATCAGAATACGCACATGTAAGTTCATTAAAATTTAAGCAAGCAATCTATTTATAACGGCAGATGGACAGCGATAAATCTGCGTTTAGCACCCATGGTAAAATTATAAAATGTGAACGAGTACATACGCTAAAGTTGTATTGTGATTTTAAATTGTATGATGTGCAAGATATAACATTTTTAATTTAATGAAGGAATTTAACTTGTATGTATGCAGTTATTAAAGATTTAGACTTACAGCTTTTCGAGTTTATTCAGTCCAGTAAAAGCATTAATTTCCATGTAATGAATTTCGTTAGACGTTAAATCCCTAAATCGTAAATAAACCTAAGCAACTTATTCTTACATTTATTCTGTATACCTTTTCTAATAATAGATTAGTTTCGAAATTTTTTTGTATACTAAATTAGCAGTAATTATATGTAACAGTACTGTAATGATAAAATAAGCCATGTGGAGTAGAGTGCGTATAGCTAGCAGTTAATTATATTATATTTTCCGGACTTTGTCTGTGTTTAGATGCTAAGCTATATACTCTACATATAAAGATGTATTTGTGTTGATTATAATTTGTGTATCACTGATTGCCCATTAATTACTCAATTTTTATTAACTCAAATTTTGGGTTACAAGGCGAACCGAAGTAATAGCAGGAGACTATTGCTCGGCCATTATATCGAAATATTACTGGAATCATACTTTTTAATGCATAATTATAAAAGGGCTTGTTTGCTGAGCATTGATTGCTTAAACCTATACTGTTGCTATAGCTAGTAGATTTAGACTAGTTTCCTAGATAGTTGATGAAATAAAATATAAATGTGTTGTTAGCTAGCCAAATAGCATAATTTTTTGTGTACTTTTGGCTTACATCAAAATTTAAACCTAGTGTTTTAATCATAAAGTTCAAATGAAATGATGAACTTTCTTATGTCCACTTTTAGCAGTCAAATAGTACAATATTTTTTTCTGGTGTGATTTAGATAGTTAAAAAATTGAAAAAATAAAATGGCTCGATATTTGATAGTTACTTGGACCGCTGATCTTATGGTAAGCTACATTCTCTTAAATGCAGTATTTTCAT
>NW_002060947.1:4833751-4858457 GCF_000150275.1 Trichoplax adhaerens
TCTAATGTCAGGATATGTTAAACAGTAGTTTCTAGTACACTGTTTGGCAAGACATCTATTAAAATATAGACTTCAAACTGCTAGGACTTCTGAAACTAGACAGTATAGCAATAATTTATACGCAAGTATCATCGGAAATTAACTAGTTAGATAGTTACATTTACCGTAGCATTAAAATGGTACTTACAGCGTTATTAGTGATGCCAGAGATTTAAAAGTATTCACTTGCAAATATCGAATATTATTATGGCTAAGTAACCTATAGTTTGTTCATAAGTTAAGTAATCAGTCAAATTTCTTTGTAATAGTTTTTCTTATGATATATCAGAGATTCAAGATATTTTTGAACGAATGAGCATAAATACTCAACCTACAAATGTGTTAGGTTATGTAGTCCATAAAATGTTTTCTCATGTATACGCTCCAACGAAGAAGTATTCAAATATCTACGAAAAATTTTATTTTACAACCATTTAAATGTAAAAAAATGCCGTTAATTCCTTAAATTTGGATTATTTAATATTTTTTCGCTGCAGATGTTACAAAATAATACTATAGTTTATTTATATCATTTAATAAATGGACTGCTTAAATATTAAAAATATATAGCAATGAATTTGATGCTTATGATACTTTATTGCAGTTCTTTAATTGAGCCTCGATATTTGACAATATGCTTACATTTTACGTAGATTCAAATTGCCATTGAATCCAAAAAGGTACGGGGGCAAAATTTGAATGCGTGTTGACGATAAACTTCTGTAGTAGAAGATTGATTTGAAAAGTATATTAATAAAATTGTTTTGAAGTTATTGAATAATGCTTTCTAGGATAGCAAAGTAGCTGCTATTTGTATTTATATTTAAAGAAGGGAATTCTTACATTTCTTTTAAAGCTGTACAATTCGAAAAAGCAAGAGAGGATACATTTTTAATTGTGCATCCAGTAAGGTATCTAATATAGATAAAATTTAATTGCTTTCAATAGTTTATTATTAAAGAGTGTACTGATTGAAAAAGCAATGAAATTGATTTTTTAAGATAAGCGCATTAGATATGTCAAACCAACAGGTATTGCAGGTTCGTATTGTTGGAGAAAAAACTGTCTTTGATCTCAGTCAGCGAGCAAACTCCAAAATTTTTACAGCCAATATATATGAATATACTTACATTAAAATATTTTTCTATGTGTTTAACGGCAGTTTTAATTACTAGTGGGACACTTTACTCCATCGTATAATAGCAATACCTTTTTAGTAGATAAAATGGTTTCTTACAAAGTACTTATTCCAGAGGATCCTTCCAAACTTGTTTTGCTAATGGTACGAATATTATTATCTTGAAATATCCTGAAGATAATCAATAATACAACTCAAAAATTAAAAAACCAGCTTTAACTGTATCAAAAAGGTACTTCTTGTAGTTGAATATTGTACATAACTTACAAGTAGCTAAGCGATGGTAGATTGCTAAAAACGTAACTGTCGATCAATACGAGTTTATTCCAAGAAAGATCTCTATGAATTGACATAGTCATTATTAATCAATAATTAACCATGATTAATGATTGTGATATCTTTACGCTACGAATAAAAGATCAATTTTAGATCGTGATCTACGTGTGTATGCAGTTTTGTCACGTTACGAGCTTCAGTGAAGACTAAATGAATAAATTTAGTGGTTAACCTTTATATATAGAGATAACTAATAATAACTTACAGTAAGAACTACGGTAGTTATTATTTTGCTACAGTAAAGTATGCTGTACTGTAGTAAGAGTTCTTATACAATAGCTAATGTTAACTGATTATAGTGTTATGTCTTGTAACGCTTGTGATGAATATCCTAATAATATTCAATTATAGATGATACTATAAATAATTTTGTGTATGTACATACTTGTCACGGTACGAACTACCGTGAAGAAATAGCTATCTAAATTTGGTTAATATAATATAGTGATAATATATTACACCTAGTTCCTTACAATAGGAATTACTCTAATTATAAATGTGTTACAGTAAATTTAATGCCGTGCTGTAATGTGTACTGAAATGATTCTGTGAATGGACATATTGTAGTCCGACTGTGAAAAACTAGTTAGTAGATGTTCTCACCTAAGTATTTTTATAAGATGACTTGTGAATGTTAGCTGCTGTAGAAGGGTATATAAGCCCGTCAGATATTTGAATAAAGCAGTTCTCAATTGTCTAGTTGAGTTTAACGTAGAATCAAAGGCGTCTAAATTCTTGTGAGGTAGTTAAGGGGTACTGAATTCCGGAAGACTATAGTAATTTAGAGATTTGTTTTACGTTATCCTTGTCACGAAGCTGGTTTGTGACAATACTGTAATCTAATTATCTAGAATCGTTCAGTACATGTCTAAGATTATGAATAATTTCTGCATCAATTTAGCTATCCAATATGAACTAAATTAATGAACTGTTATGACCCATACATGACAGTAGCTACCGAAGGGTTTTTAAGCTTAGCAAATAGTTGAATAAAGAAGAGTTCTATAGTCGTTTAACGTCGAAGCAAATGCGTCTAAATTCTTATGAGATAGTTAAGGGATACTGAATTCCGGAGACTATATTAATTTAGAGATTTGTTTTACGTTATCTTTGTCACGAAGCTGGTTTGTGACAAGTTTATATACTAATTAGTGGACGTTAAAATAGCTAGGTATTCTATCGAGGTTATCTTAGATATTTTTCGAATATTCTATCAGAAAGAAAAAAGGAGGGTGCTTGTTTTGTTTTAGCCAAGTGCTACAACTACCCCGCAACACAAGAAACAATGCAGTACTTAAAGTAAACTTTACTTTAATCCGTAAGACTAGTTCCGTAGCCTACGATTCAGTAACTACAGTAGAATCTTGGCGAAGTACACACTAACGCACAACATAAAATAACGTAACTCTCTTCACATTTTTATTGATTGCTATTCCACTGATATGCTCTATCAGTCATATTAAACATATTTACTACGATGTCAACACATTTTTAATAAAAATAAAGTTATTACGATTAAGTTATCATACACGGACATTTGAAAGTAATAAACAGTTTTATACATAAGTTTATCTAAATTACGAGCTCTATCAAACTTCTATATTTCAAATACCTGCTAGAAATGTTTACTAATTCCTTATAATGTCCTAAAGATCTACTTTATCACTAATAGCAGTAATTTACGAAGCAGTGCTTTAAATTTCGAAGAAGTTCAAAACAAAATGCTATCGTAAACTATAAACCTATATCTTAGTTATTTTCATGACTGTGACACCAATTTATCGCCGTAATAAAATAAACTGTAATAACTAAGTTAATATTGGTGAGTAATTTCAATCATTGAAAATGAATTGTATTTAGATAATTCTCGCATTTTTCAAGAACATACATTTTAACTTTAATGCAGTAATATTTTATTTCATGCTTGGGACAGCTTATGTTACGAATCGAAATTTTTGATGAGGAGACAACTAAACTACTACAGAAGCTAAATCTAGGGGCCTGCTATCACTCTTATCCTCCCCGACATTTACCTACTTTGCGATTTTAAATACTGACAATCTTCTATCGCCAGGAGGAACAGTAACCGCTGGTTCCTATTTAGATAAAACTGATCCCAAACTTGATTGAGAATTCTCTCAATTTGCATTAAATCTGCGTAAAAATTAATTATCACTTTATAGATAATGATATACAATCATGCAATTATGTATTAAAAACGTGTAATATGTCATAGATAAATTAATATCAAGACTTTCATAGATAAGTTATCTTATAGAAATTATGGTACAACAGCTATGCAGAAATTACTCTATGACAGCTTATGATTAGTTATTGTTGCCACCATCAAGTACAATTGAATGTTGGAAGCTCAACTGTGAGATTTTTCAAAGGTAAAAATCTTGCACCGACTGTACTACTAAAATATCTAGATATTCTAATCGTAATCAGTGTGCACGAAGGATTTCGAGCATGAAAATACCCTTCGGATATCTTATAAAGATTAGACGTTAAATGCTTGAAGTATCTTTTGAACTGTCATAAATGGCTAGCTGGGCAATGATCACTCATTATAACATAAGCATAGAAGAATATACATCGGAATTTTGAAAGAATGACAGAAAAAAAGGGACAGATGCTAGGCTTAATCTGAGTAATGCCGTTCAAAGGATACTGTACGTTGTACAAGCAGCTCAATAATATAAATAGTCGATTAGATCACTAATAATGTTTAGTTCAATGTTATCTTGGTGAATTGTTGACAAGTAGCCAGTATAAAAAGAAAAATCAATAATGCATGCAAAGTCGTTTTTTTGGTTAACAGTTTATGTCGTCTTTCACTATTGGCTTATTACTTTTTATGCAATATTTACTGTTAACAATCGATTTGCACCTACATTTCTCGAAAGTACGTGCTCGTATAGTGACATAATTTACACTACTTACATACGAGATATTCTTGTTAAGCTTGCAAATGTTCCAGGTTGTATAACCTCAATTTTGTTACCATAAAGGGATCTAAAAAGTAAAGTTAATGAGGTCCTTTGAATTAATTATTTCAAGGGTAGGAAAATTTAACACAGTCCAATTTCTGTCTTAATAATATTACAAAGTTCTTAGGCTCCATAATCCATAAAACGTGTCGTTTTTAAGTATTGTTAATTCGTTGCTGTATAGATAGCTAGAACCAAATTAGTGGTAAGTTAATAACGTGTTAATCAGATATCTACAAAACACCAAATTATAGTACGTTCTGCAGTTAAGAAGCTTTCTGTTGTTGTAAAATAAATAAAAATTAACATACAGATTAATAAGTCTAGATTGCTTAACAAATAGTTTATCTTCTAAATAGGCCAAATTATTAAGGCTGAAGCTCCTATAATGATTTAGTATAAACAATATTAACGTTTTTCTAGATTTAGAATAGACTGTGTACGAGTTTTAACTCTACCTTCATCAAATTCAATTTTTTGTTGCTATTTTTGAAGGCTTTACTTACAACATATTTAAATAGCCAAGATTTGATAAGATAGATGCGTTTAAAGCCTTTAATAAGTTAGTAGATAGAGTTCTATTTAAAATATGCAAATACGTAACAATTAATTGGTAATTCAACGATGGCATTTACAGAAAACTTTGATATTTTGTGATAAGAACCTATAATTCATGAGCTAGAGATATATTTTATCTAATAGGAATTACTAAGCCGGACACATATCTTCTAGTTTATATAGTAGTCGTCTATAAACAACTATTTATCATAATTAAAAGCAATAACGGTGAAGTGGGACATAAATTTTCATAGATTGGAGAAATCTTTGCGCAAAGATGTAACTATGTATAGATATGCTCTAGTAGGATAAAAGAAAGGCCTTATAAGGGATGCTACGTCATCTAAAATTATAATTAAAAGTTATCTGTTTATATGTTTTCATAGCATCTGCATTTACAGTTTGCACAGCAACATCCTAACTTTGTTTCTACAAGTGTAGCAATTATAATTTGCAATGTGGATTCTAGTGGACCGCTTACAATTTAGTTTTGTAGCAGCTACGATATGTATGCAAACATTAAAGGAATATTATAATTATCTACTAGCTAAAGTCCAACAAACTATTACGGTTAACTATACTAGTCACTCATCTATTTATATTACTGCTCTTAATAGTACTTCAGTTCCATACTGCTTATGATCCTCGATACTCTAGCGGAGTATCTTCTTTATCATAGACTATAGTTTGCAATCTGTAAAAATACACTCTTAACATAGCTAATAATTTATAATCCAATGCTTGACAACGTTATGGAAATGTCGTAGTAAGGTTTTCAAAGCTAATAATACACAACTATTTGTTCATTGTAATGATATATAATATTCCAGTAATACAGCGATTACATAAATATATATTTACAAAAAAAAACAAAAAATAGCTAATAACTACAATAAGCGATTTGATTATCTATTTTAAATTTAGAATGTTTGCATAAATATCTCAGAAAATATTTGAATCATTTGTTACTTCAATAGTACTTATCCGGCATGCATGTACTAAGCTAGCGATATCTTACAAATGTTGTAAGTAGGATATGCCTTGGAAGCTATCTTCATTAATTCTTTCTATTGCATTTGAATACATATATCTGTGCCAAAATTTTATTTAATTGGATTATTATAGGAATAAAACACATGGAATATCTTAAGTCGCTACTATTAATGAGTGACTAATTAATTAAAACATCTTACATTGTGCGTAATCGCTGCAAACCTTTAAATACTCCTTTTGGTACTTCAGTAATTGCATTGTTTATTAAATATCTGAAGTACATTGATAAAGAATTTATGATCATATTCGATAACGTAGATTCAATGAAATAGGATAGCAGCGGTAACAATAAACTATATATATAATTTTAGTCCGCCAACTTACAGCCAAGCTAGCGAACGCAATCCTCTAAAGCTGATATTTCGCAAATCATGAATTCTGTTTTCCTGCATGCTCCTATTATAAATGGTAAGGTAGTAAGAATAAATTAGAATATTCCGTTGTTACAAAGCATTATATTGATTGTGAATGAGATGGGCTTTCATAGCAATTTTCGAACTGATGCTCGCAATTATTTACGAAACATTGTGGTAATAAATTTTCTTGCTTATCGAAGAAACGAAACATCCTACTGCTATGAAGTAACATTGATATGCAAGAATAAAACTTATAATGGTTCCAAATAGTGGATATGCTGCCATTTTTTTATAATTTACGTTGGATTGCTAGCAATATTTATCTTTCATCATGTCTACTGTATTAGTTCATAAGGAATATAACTTTTTAAGTATACTAATTACTGATCTAGATAAAGTATGGGCATCAGTAGCTAGGAAATTGCATCACTTTGTAATATATCATCGTAAGAAATTGTTAATATTAGCTAAAATTTTATATATAACATGATTATCGGTGTAATCTTCAAATCATGATATCAATATTGATTAAATGATAGTATAGAACTGGTAATTTATTAGCATTTAGTATACAGAATAGTTTGAAACTGTGATACAATGCGGTATTAATGTCGCACTAAAATCAATTTAAGCTTCAGTAGCCTTATTTTATTTTTCTTACAATAAAGTTAATTTGGTAAGAGGAAGAAACACACCATCAGGAATTGACGATATTTTGTTGGAGGATAAATACCTGGAAAATGATCCAGTTTGAGTACACATAGTTTACATAATGTAATGAGTAATTCTATATGTGATAGTTGAGATCTAAATTTCTTAGGGTAGTTCTCTTTTGCTGCATTAGTTGTACTTTTCAACAGTGCAAATAATAAAGTTTAAATCGATTATTTCTAAAGTAAACAATGAGCAATTATCATATTAACTTAAGTAAGTAAACAGTTTGATTTTGTTAGCATCAAGTTATTTAGTGCTTGATTACCACGTTAAAATGCTTAGAAAAAGAACGATAACATTCAAAGAATAAAATATTCTGCTTGTACTGCATCACTATGTAGTAATATTAATGCTCATAAACTTATTGATAGATTAATATATCTTTATTTTCAATCTATCACTAGATTACATAATAAGATGTATTCACGATTGAGAAAATAATAATCCGTCAGATCAAAGTTATAGTAAAATGAAATACTATTAATCAAACAAGTAAAAAGAATGATATAATATGGGAGCACATTTTTAAGTTTAAAAATTTTGACGAGTAACGATTCTTTCTCTTAATCTTAATTATACGCAAAGCTTACAATGTTCGTAAATTTACTAATCCTTGGAATGCTCCGGGATTTAAAGTTTGCAATAGATTTCCATGTAAGTTTCTGTATTAATTATGACGTAAATCAAATGAGTAAAATAGACTAATTATCCTCGTCCATTTCAGATATCACACAATTTCATATTAAAAATGCAGTTTAAAGTCATAATGTATAATAGAGTATAAAAATTGCGTCATATTTATTAGGTTTACTTACAAATAACGTATCTTAGACGATTTTTCAAAAGCCTTGTCATCAATAAATTCTATTTTATTCACCTGTAAATATCTATTAAGGAATGTCTTATGATTAGTTTTTTGCTTTTATATTGTGTTATTCTTCGTTGCAAATAATTTATGCGGCGAACTCTATAATCAGTAGATGAATATGTAAAGTTCCACATAAGTTTGACTTACAGCCAAGTTACGGATGGAAACTTTTGGAATGCATTTTTATGAATCCGGCGAATCAGGGTATAATAAATATTGCTATTCGAAAAATTTAGTTTTCATCGTATTTAATGTCATGTATCTGAACTTATCACTTTGAAAGCGAATTTATTGGAGATTCAGTGCATTTGCTAAAAGATTTCGAAATTCACGAGTAGCTAAAGGATAAGAGGTGTTTACTGTAAAGTACAACTTTTGTTGAAATAAATCATTATTAAAAGACTGAAAACCTTTATTATAGTAACCTACATGGTTGTAACTCTAGATCTGAATGGATGCAAAAGTGGAACTTCAGTCAAAGTTGGCAAAGAACACACAAATCTCGATCTCGAAAAGCAAGAGCAACCCGGAGAACATACCAGGAAAAAAAAGCCTATTGAGTGTAAAAAAAGCGATTTCTTTTATCAATAAAGTATTTTACGTAACAATGTTCGTATCATATTATCAGGGATTGAATACATATTTCATCACTGCTATCGTGTTTGGCATTTATACATGTATGACTATATAAATATTTACTCTTGACAGCTTTTTCTCTCAATCGTATAATTATTGCTTTTCATATAATCTCTACTAGCACAAATCTGATCATTTGTAGGCTTCTAAAGATATTTTATAAAATAATCGATTACGAATTCTATCATCATAGCATTTAAGGTCCATCGTTGTAATATGGTACTTCTAAAGTTATCGTAAAAAAATTTCTTAATTGAAAATTTCAATTTATGTATAATGTCTAATTAATTTGCTAGCATTTGCGTATCTTCGAAATGTCTTTTTAAATACTTAGTTTGAGAGTCCGTCTCGAAGGATTCATTTTATCTAAGTTGCAAACTGTAACACCCATTTTTTAGACAGCATAAGATCATTAAAATATTCTTATATTCACTGGTTGAGCCTAGCTGAGCCTACATTAACCATTTTACTTCTGCCACAGATTCAGTATGATATAAATAGCATAGCAAATAGCAGGAAACGATTCGATTTCTTAATGATTTTATAAGGACACAATATACAATCTCAAGTAGTAGGATACGTAGTGATTAATAGCTTTTTGGTATAAAATTACTGATAAAACATCAAATGAATAATATACTTTCTTACCAGCTGCTTGAAAAGTTGTATATTGGCTTATAATACACCACAGTAATAGATAAACTAATTTTATCTTCATACTTGCGAATAATTTGTATTAGTCCAAAATGCACAACTTGATATCATAAGCGTAGTCTCGAATCTCTAATTGGTATTAGATTATAGACTTTTCTACCCTAATTTTTTCTGATAAAAATTGAAGAGGAAAGTAGATAACGTAATGAAACTATGCATAGCTATGAACAACTTTATTTTACTAGCACCTGAAGGCGGTTATCAACTGTTATTATTTTTAATTGTATGCGTTAATTTTTGCCCAGCACTTCGTTACATGCATAATAGCTGTTGATATTTTTTGCAAACAATGTTATTTTAATTTTGCAATTATGCTTACTTGTGGAACTATTCTATTGAAGTTCCAAGTTCAAAATTTGGAGTAACTTAATATTTAAAAATTAAATTTACCAATTAATGCAATTGTGTTATAATTACTGTCAATCTGAGACCATATGTACTTCAAATGACTCAATGGTGCATCATCAATCTATTGTAATAAACATCCAGTACTATTGCTGTATGTCTTAATCAGCTTGTAGCAAGGTTATCGGTACCTAAGTCTAAAATAGAAGACGAAATACATGACACGCAGCGTTTAGGCACGATACTCTCTCTCAACGACCAGTCTATCATAAGTTAAGCTGTTTTATAGAAGATCTAGGAAAAACTGCAGTATGAGCTTAATTTGTTTGTAATCATGCTAACCAGATCAGTATAACATGACTCGGAAAGCGGTAGTTGAATACAGATACTACCGTAGTCTTTCCTAGGATTAAATCTAGAACTTCCCTTCTTGTAGAAAGTAGCTCACTTTTATACCTTCTATTTATTCGCGTGCGACTACAGCATTGTACGTATACACATATACGGCTAAGCTTACAGTATACTAATAAATAATGTTAGCTGCCGTTATTCTTAGATCTAAAATTAGTATAAATTTATCTTATAATTTAAACTACTGCATGTTAGAGTACGAATATAACATGAGATTAATCATGATCAGAATACGATCAGACCTTTAGCTTTCTTATAAATTAAGCAACTAATTCACTTGCTCTTTTAAACCAGGTGAATTAGTTTTATAATTCTGGATATACAAACAACTTACAGCATATGTGTAATACTATTCCTCGCTATGGTACGAGTACCGTGACAATCTTTATACCTCAAAACTGAGAGTGTTGTTTTGCAATGAAGAAATGCTTATGAAATCTGCTAAATACTAAATAATATATATTCTATTGCACAGAGAAGTCTATAAAATTTTATAAATCTTTCATTAGCATTCAATATAGCTAATCTGCGTCAGCATGCGTCATTGGTCTTCTAATCTAGAAGATATGTAGTATGCTGTAGCCGTTCTAAGAATACGTTGCTGTATTTACCAATGTTATGATTGTGCAATATTTATGCAACCAAAGTTAAATTACTATATACCAAAGCTGGTAAGCTACTTCATTGCAGACAGGAAATGATAGCAAGGGGTTAATTAATGGATCAGTTTGTATATCTTCCTTCGGTTTAAGACAGTCATCTAATCTAGATCAAAGGAACAATTTCTTGATGACTTTCCTAATCTGCTCTTTATTAATAGCCTTAAAACAAGAAACTTTATCAAAATATCTTTCTTCTTTTCATAATATGTGAAATATAAATACAAATAAATGCTATGCAATGTAAAATGGCAGCCTCCGTAGAACAAAATTCACGAATAATTATCGATACTTTCATTTTTAAAGAACGTTCAATTTTCACTAAGTAATATACCGCAGATCGTATAAAATAGGTATTCATCGAATGGTGTATTAAGGTATTTAGACTTACGAATTGACGAATAATTTAGCATTTGAAAAGCTTCTAGACGATTATCGTCAAGTCCTGTAATACTATATCTAATAAATACGCTAAATAGTATGATGTCTACGTAATAGTATTGATTCAGATCTTGCAAGATTGGTTATTTCTAATACCGAAGGAGATGTCTTACTAAAATTTGGATTAATATAACCTACTATGGGTTCTAGTTGTTGATTACAGCGGGGATACAATCCATTATAGCTATTGATATTGTCCTTTCTACCTAAGTATCTTCCCATAGCGACCTCTTGACTATCGCCATTTTGATGTATGAAATGGTTGGACTTTTCATCACCTGATGAACTTGCGGCTTGTAGACTTGGTGGAGCGCTTGACCTACGCTGAAGACATGCTGGAGGTCCATCAGCAAATACACGAGCATGACGCATTGGAACATGAAAGCTTCGTGAAAATGATGATTTACGTATATCAATCAAGTGAAATAGCCGATGAAAACATGCTGTTCCAGTCGCTGTATAGATATACGGATTAATTGCCGAATTCAGAGGTAATGCTAAGATTACAGCAAATTGTAATATGAAAACACTCAAACTACCTTGTGTTAAAGCTAGTACGGAGATAATATATACTGGCAGCCATGCAAGCAAATCCGTAATTAGAATTAAAGACAACCTTACGGCAATAGCAAAATCGTGCGATTGAGCGCTACTACGAATTGAGCGACTCGATTTACGGACTTTTAACATTAATTTAATATATAGAATTAATGTAATAATCCAAAAAATAAATTGGATTACAACGAAAAATATTGTCCAACTAGCGAAAAATCCATTACTCAGATTACTTGGCGTACAAACTGAGCTGAATTGATATAGTCGTAAATCACCAGGCTGGTTGATACTCATGGTGACAGGAATACCAACGAATAGACATGTTAATGACCATGCCGATATTAACGTTACTTTGCAACGCTTTACTCGTACGCTTTTGGATGAAAATGGATATGCAGTGACGATATAACGATCAATGCTAATTAATAGCATCATAATGACCGACATTAAGCCAGAGGTGCATATTAGAAATGAGGCAATAATACAGGCAGGGCTAGTTAACCATTCCTCTGAGTAGTTTGCATAACGATCAATATAGACTTGGTCACCAATTGCAATGATAAATAAATAAATCGACATCAAGAAATCAGCTACTGCCAAATTATCGATTAAAAGAATAGTTACTTTGCCCAGCTTATTTTGGCGATTACTGTGATTACTTATTACGACAAAAATATTGCCGACAAATGCTGCTATGCCCATAATCCATACGGATAATTTTAAGGACATGTGAGCCAGAATATTTTCACAGCTTGTGACTGAATCTAAGTCAGGTACCGGTGCGCAAGTAGTTACTTTCGCTGGGACTATACAGCATAAATAATCTCGTGTAGATATTCTAGTAGACAATCACGGAAACCAATCACAGAAGAGGATCAATAATGAAAAATGGGTATAACTTGATTAGTTTTAGCAATAACTTATGGCAAATTTATGTCTACCTTTTAGCTACATGGCACAGTATCAGATAGTTAAAAAATAGGCATTGTTTTATAGTATTTGATTACGAATGTAACTGTACTATACCACAAGAACTTTATCATTATAGGGGAAATAGACTTTTAAGGGAATTGAAAGTATAGTACTGCAATTAAGATACGATACTTCTATTACTAGTATTTTAGCCTAATGATATATATATATATATACTTACACAGTATTGAGCGAAGTTGAGCCATAAAAAGAGTTATCACGAATGTAAACTAACGGATTTGATTTTATTGACCTAGATAGAAAACATAGAAATAGTAATTTCGGCTTAGCTGCGGAAGATTAGCACGATAAAAAGTAAGAAATATACTGTGAGTGCAAAATCAGTATTTCAAGTAAATAAAGTATGTAATTTCCGTTCTAAAAATTACAGTACACGATGCTCTCTGTAAGAAAATCTTAGCGCTTACAATAGCTGCAATTTGAATAATAAACCAAAGCATCGGATATCAAGGTAGCGAATGCCATTTTGGTCCAAATAACTATCACATATAAATAAGTAAGTTCAGCATGGAATAGACCATTCTAAGTTTACTGCATACTGAAATATAATAGAAGTTTACATCTCTAATAGGTTTGGTCCAATTCCTAATACATGGGACTTGCCGCAGACTTCTGATAATTTATTTCGAGCTACATTTCTGTTTAAAAATTTTTTACAACATCAATCGGAGAGTTTAGTGTCCTAAATCTTAAGTTTAAAGCTTTACTGTCACGCATAAAAATGCTAATTTATTGCATTAAAAGATGCTAATAACCACATAGATCGTTGGATTTATACTATCTCCTTTTGGAATAATTTATTAATTAATATTTATTCTTCATAGTCACGTACAGTATCTTTAGTCCATTAAATTGGATGTTATTCGGATTCTTAAATTCATTGAGTTGATTATCAGCGAGATGCCTATATTTAATAAAAATAAAAATAAATGAGGGCCACGTATATTTAAATTTTGATTGCTATAAGGCCTTCTTCGTCCATTACATTAGGTAGCTAAATATCTATCGCACTTCCACGCTATCGACTTACAGTTCCTGCAAGTTATTATCAGTATCTCGGAATATTTCTGACGCATTAACCGTGACTAACTTATTTTTATTTAATTTCCTATTTGAAAATTCAAATAGAAATATTTTGTCATTAAATCTCTTCAGTTAACAAAGTTATGAAAAATTTAATGATATTAAAGATAAAAAAGTTAATTACAATATTTTTAGGAAGCCATTTAAGTGAACAAAGATGCCAGGCGGAATTTTTTTTAAATTACTGTAGCTCAAGTCTCTATTTTTGAATACCGTAACAAATACTATGTATTAGTATTAGAATTTTTAACAAACATGTTTAGAAATACGGTATTAGCCCTGCTTATGCTATTAACAAAATAGGAAATTTTAAATGGATAATAAACCATAACATTTATAATAGAAAAATACTTACATAGAATAATCGAAACATTTAATTAATGTTGCATAGATTGGTGAAAAACATAACGTTGTTATGTAAAGTCCCCTGATTGATTGTTTAATGTTCGCAATAGACATATTATTTCTCCCGATTGAACTAATTATTACAATAAATGTAGATAGAATGATGTTTAGAAACTCCATGACGTCAAATTTGTTAATTTTTATTTACTAAATATCCTCAAATGCTGATCAGCATCGTATTACACCCATTTAGTAGTATTCATGCTTGTTACTAACAATGATCTTAGGTATATATTCCATTTAAAATAAACTTGCGGAATAGATTCAATATTATTTCCAGCTAATAACCTGGGATAATAAGATATCATGATAGAACTTATAGGTTATTACCAACTTAAGCAAATTGAGAACGAAGTTATCTAATAGTAACTAATTCCTCTTAAATGAAATCAACATGTGCATCTAATTTGTGACTTGCGGTGGCATTTCACTTACAGCTCAAAAGGTAACCCCAGCAATTTAATTAGTATATCTTGATACAAGTCTATTCCATTTTGTACCAGGTTATTGGAGCTCAAATCTCTAGAATAGTGAATGATATGAATCGATGTTCTATGTAGCTCTCAATTAGTTCTACTTGCTTCGCAATATCTAAAATTCACAAATATTTATAAGAGCTAATATTTTATTTACAGTCTTTGCGTGAGACCATTTAATGTCCTGTCGCAGTTATTTGAAATCCCCGAAATGTTATTATTGGAAAGGCGTCTTACGAAAGCAAGAAAGATTAAAATATGAATTAATTTCGTTTAAACTAATCTGTACCATAAGTTGGTATAACATACAAACATATGCTTATTATTTGAATTTTAGCCAAAATTTAATTCTTTATAGTGAACTTTTGAAGCGCAATATATTATCAGATCGTATGGCTGCAATAAGTAAACATATAATAGCGCATTTGCTGAAGAATTTAAATTATGAATTCCATCAAATCTAGTTGTTCAAAAAATTTACTAAAAAGCAGAGTTCAGCATGATCTATTATTATAAATATTGAATAAAAATCAAATCCAAGAAAAAAGCTAAGTTTATCTACTTACAAGTCTCGGACAGTTTTATAAATGGAACTACAAGACAAGTTGGCTAGTCTGTTTTGATTCATTGACCTAAAATTGAAAGATCCTATCGGTTTAAAGCTAATCGAATAAAAGTACTGAGACACTGCAATTAAAATAATGGCAATAAGAACTTAATTTCTCTTTAGTATATTTCCGTTGACTTACAATGTTCTCAAGCTAATTAAATTAGTAAAACTATCATCAGCAATTTCTGCTATTAAATTATTATCCAGTGATCTGTAAGGTAACAGAGATGCGAAATATTAAATTCGAGTCATATGGAAGTCAAAATCGATTCCTAAAGCTTACTTTGTAAAATCAACTTACAACTTTGTAACAAGTGTTAAATTAAAGAAAGGTGCTCCGGCTAAAGAGACAATCTTATTTCCATTGCAATATCTAGCATCACAATTTTGGGTAACATTTAAATTAAAAGTGTTGAATTAATTTGAAAATTTTAAAGTAATACTGACAAGGTTGATAGTTGGCTTATGTCTTGGATTAAAAATCCATTTAGTGATACAAGTTTATTATAACTGATATCTCTAGAATGAATGTGGAATAGAGAGTTAAACATATAATTATATTATTGAGGTTAAATGATACTAGCGACAAAATAAGTCAACTTACAGCAACAGTAGTTTAGAGAGTCCCAAAAATGCTTGATTTTCAATAATCGAGATTTGATTATGATTGAGATATCTACGATGTTAAAGGTAGTGTACAGTAAACAAAAATAACTAAAGAAAATTAAAACAGGTTCTTTTACCAAATTTTTTGGTAATTGAACTACTGCAGTATTTTGAAGGCTTAATCCTGAATTTATTTCAAGACTTACAGATTTCGTAGTTCTTTACACTTTATAAACATGCCATCTCGAATAGCTTTTATTTTGTTATGGCTAATATCTCTAAAAAGTGTTCAAGTACGGTAAGAAATCATGTACAAAACAGTAATATAACTAACAATGCCAGC
Source organism: Trichoplax adhaerens (assembly GCF_000150275.1). Lineage (NCBI taxonomy): Eukaryota > Metazoa > Placozoa > Uniplacotomia > Trichoplacea > Trichoplacidae > Trichoplax > Trichoplax adhaerens. The sequence continues at coordinate 4,850,084 of NW_002060947.1, forward strand.
CTATTACAAGCAGACATAAATTTGAACTTAAATGCAATTTATAGTCTATCATCCTTACACATGTACAAGTTTCGTTAAGTTACCAAAATAGTTTCTTTTTAATTCTGACAAACGATTCCAAGAAGCAAATCTTACAGTTTAAATAAATAGATACAAAATTAATATTAAAATTTCACTGTAGCAGAAAGGTGTTTTGAAAATAGAATTTAATTAGCTGTATGATGGAAGACGCATTCTTATAATTTAATAGAAGGTCTCCAAGGAGATGAATATATATTTTTAGTAAATGGAATGATCAGAAATTAGTATGCACTTACAAATTTGTTAAAAAATGAAGTGGAATAATGAAATCTAAAGTGTTCAATTCGTTTTTATGAATATTTCTATCAAAACATAATCATAAAATCGTATTAAATTAGTTACTTGACATGTTGTTAATATAACTGTCTCTCATTTCTTCATTTATCTGCTGGGTAAAATAGTAAAATGAATTTTAATGTAATCGTATGAAACTGCTAAATAATAAGACAGTTGATATTTAGTTAGTGCAACAGCAGAAATTTGAAGCACTCTATCAAATATCGTGAAAAGTTTCAATTTTCTTATCTTTTATTTTATAACTCTGTAAAGTAATTACGTGAAAATTAGATGATAATTTGTAAAATATTTATAGGTTGATAACTCCAGAAATACGATGAGAACTTATCGCAAAGTAGAGCTATAACACAAGAACTTGAAATATTTTGAACGTGAATCAGTTTAAACTCAAAAGCTTGATACTGATTTACGAAAGCTCAATCAATATAATTAAACTTATGCTAACAATATCAAAATAAAATGACTGAAGAAGTAATTAGAATGTACTAATCATTCTACTATAGTTACAATACAAAATGTAGAGAATCTCTTAGCTAGCGTCGAATTGTAGCTTATTACTGATTGATATTCTAGAAATGCATCCTATGAAAGATTTATCAGATTCTTCTCCTTGATGCATGTTGTTATAGCAAATTCAAAACTTATTGTTTTACTTACAGCTCTTTTAGGTGTAATAGTGGAGCAAAGCTATCGGACTTTACATATCTTAATTGATTACTAGAAATATTCCTATCAATCAAGGCAATTCGATTAGATTGTTGATAATTGAAGCTAAAGAAATAATATAAAACTAAAAGTATTTCTATATTTACAGAATAGTCATCGAATTTGCGTCTTTCAAAGTAGTAAAGATACCAGATGCAAGACTTCTTATTCTGTTCTCACTAATATCGCTATGATCAGTCCGATTATAATTAAAATAAATTATGTAAACAATCAATACGATAATCTCGGTGAAAGACGATAGTTTGATAGCTAAAGTGATAAAAATTGCGATTTTAATAGTAAATAATTGACTATTTATGTAGATAGTTAAGATTGAGTAAGGATTAGGTAATCGACTTTAACATATATAAGGTAAATTTACCTAGCAAATAATCGAACCTAATAACTATTTTGAATTTGTTTATATATACGAGTAGTTATACAGTCAAGCAACATAGATCAATAAAATTACGTCCTTTGCTTTTACTAAAAATATCTTTTAAAATAGTAAAAATGAGTCTATAGAAAATTGAGTAGCAGTTTCATTGAATTTCAGTTTAAGATTTCATTCAGAGTATACGTACATAACTGATAAACAAGGAATTCCATCAAGCGATAGGCTTTCATCGCTGCTTAATCTATTGCTGGAGATATTACTAAAATAATGCAAATTATTTCATAATTAGCGTCTCTATAAGGAACGATGTAAATCATTAACGGATACTGGTATCATATACTAGCGTCATTCAAGTAGTCTACGATTATTATTAGTATTTCGATAACAGTGGCATAGACAATTTCCAGTAAATGTGTAATTTAATCCTAATTATCTTTTGATCAAGCTAAGTATTTACATAAGTTGTAAACATTGAAAACATCCCGACACTTTAAATCCATTTATTAGATTATTTGATAAATCCCTAGCACGAAATGACAATAGATTAGTGATTGAATAACTTTCGCAATAATTATAAGGTAATAATTTAGTTTTTGATCCAGCAATACTTAAATTTAATACCAGTTTATCTTTTTCCTGTAAGATGATATACTAGCAGTTTAAGATATACAATTATACGTAAAATTTGTAGAAAGACCAGGATTTATCATAATTGTCTGTTACAGTAAATATAGGCTAAATAGACTACCATATGATGGAATTACACATTATTGCACATTTAATAACGTGGCAATATTATGCTGATACAAGTAGTGTAGCTGATCTAAATGCAAAAAATTGTTCACATGTTCTACAATACTTTTGAACAAAGTTCATATAAATAAGAATTCTATAGCAGACCGCCTAAATACCAGCAGCATTGGTCCTTAAATACGCCTCGACGAAAGAGCAAAATCATTTCAGAAATACTTACATTCTACTGATATTGTAGCTGATATTTGATGGACAGGCTAGGTCTATTAGTCTCATTTTATTCTTAGATAAACCTCTGTTATATGATTCATAATAAACCTATAATCAATATTCTACCTGGTAATATCTAATAATATTGCAATTACCAAAAGGTATTCCTTATCTAATCACAGATTCAATACTTACAAGTAATGCAGAGAGATAAAATTATTTAAAGGCAATTCGGTAATGTAGTGAAATGGATTTCCATCAAGCCATCTTGTATCATCGTTTAGTAATTGAAGAGTTCATACAATTAATATGGTATGTAAAATGGGAATATTGAAACACCAACTAAATTTTATTTAGCTCATCGAAAGCTGCTATTTTCAAATAGTATCAGATAAAATAGATAGCTAATTTTACTCCTACATTTCTTCAATATTATTTAAGCCATGAAATGCTTTGGAAGAAATAGTTTGAATATTGTTAGATCTTAGAAATCTGAAACAGTAAAAATAATCAATTTAAAGACGTAACTTGACGTAACTTAAATGACTACTTCTACCTGAGATCAACTTACAGCGACTTTAAATTAGCTAAATCAGTAAATTGATAATCTTCAATAGATCTTATCTGATTTTCATCCATCAATCTAAAAAAATGGAACGAGATCCGTATTTGAATTTGTTGTGATTAATATTGACCGAATGTTTAAATAATATTGAGTCATAGTATTTTTTCTTAAAATTTAGTGATAAACATAAGAAATACGGGGTTGCCAATTACCGAGATATACATTCAATAACTAATAAGACTTACAGAATTTTCAAGTTGTATAATTCACTGAAAACAGTAAGATTCAGCCTTACCAAATAATTATTGATGATGTTCCTAGTAGCATTCAAAGTTAAATATAGTAATTGAAATTAGTAACTGTTCTAGAAATTTCGTGAATAGTATGTGAATTGAAATGATTTGCGATTATTACAAAAGGAAGTATTGACGAGGGATAAAAATAAAATTAAAATTTTCCAATCTTAATATTTTCGATGCAAGTTATAATGCTTTTTATCCTTTCCGAAAGCTATGATTACAATTATAAGGTGCCAAATACTATATATCTATTTAAAAACTTCCTTGTTAATGTAATTAATAGAAAATATGGCTATTAAACAGCCTACAATTCTTAACTAGACTTCTAAACGAGAATGATACGTTCTTGTTATACTGAGATATTATCTTTTAATATGCTTAACTTATAACAAGAATTTTATACATAGAATTGACTACAATAATATTATTTCAAAAGATGATTTAAAGGGTAATAAATAATAGCATACGATATAAATTTACAAGAACGTTATTTTACTTATAGCAATCTTACAATTCTTGGAGAGTATTTAGTCCTGCAAAGGCGTTTATATCCAATATTTGAATTTCGTTTGAGGCTATATACCTAATGTAATAATTTAAAACGTTAGAGATTGTTAAGGGAATGGCGAAATCGTTGTTTTCAGCTCCTTTAAATGATTTATTAGATTCTAATTGTCAACAAATACAAGCTATTCCACGTATTTTCAGAAGTTAATAAATACAGCTCCGTTGAAAGCAAAATTTGAGCAAGATAGCAGCACAATTTTAGCAGACCACTCACAATTTCTTCAGCGAGTCAAGGGAAGAAAATCTATAACCTTCCAGAAATGTCAATTTATTTTGGCTCAAATTTCTATTAAGTAACATTATTCCTGTATTCAGTTGAAGGAAACTTACAAGCTAACTTTAATATCTACTCTATTATAGTTCTTGGATATATTTTATAGTTGCAGCTATACTGGATTTATATGGCCTACCCATATATCATTAAATACAAAATTAAGCTGAAACATTTATACTTACAGTATTATAAGTCTAATAAAATTGACTAAAATTGTTTAATTGCCATTTATTGGCCACGTTAAAGGAAGAATAATAATCCTAAAATTATGCGATGCTAAAACTGTTAGGCTAGCATTAAACTTACAGCTCTTCCAGTGCTAGAAGATTAGCAAAAGTATTCGGCTCCAAGCTTTGGATGCTATTAATATGTAGGGTTCTAAAAAATCATTTTTTAAGTTAAAATTTATAACCCTGGATTAAATGATATTTAGTATATACCAGATCTTGCATGAATAGGGTTGCTCTGTATCCCGATGATATTTTCGTAGATACTTTATAGAAAAATTTTACTAGTATGTACTTATAACTTATAGGTCATTAGTAGATTACGCTCTAACAGTAGGCTATATTTATGCTGGCTTACAGTATTTTTAAATTTGTTAACGGATTAAATGCCTCTTCGTCAACACTCGTAATGAAGCTGTTATGTAGATTTCTACAGAAGTATGAAAGAAAATATCCAGTTAACCTAAAGCTTAAAGACAGTTTATATCCAATGAATGGATATACGTATTTTCCTTATTTTGGTATAAGAATCGATAATAGTGTGTAATGCGGCAATAAATTTTTTAACGGGCAATAAGTTCTGCTTTGTTAGCATTACAATTTCTCCAACACGGTCCCATTTGCCTTGCCAAAGACTTTAGGTGGTATTGAATTTAATAAAGTAGACGATAGGTCCCTAAATTTTTGCGATAGTAAAGGATACTTCAATAATATGGCCATTTCTTAGCAAACTTGAATAATTTTTTAGGCAAATAATATTAATAGCAATAATTGCTATAATTTAACTGTAGGCATTAAAAATACTTAGTACTTAATATTCAGTATTTAATTAATTGAAAATCTAATGTTTCAAGTAACATCGTAATTTAAGTATTCTCTATTGAAGTCGGTTATCAATCTACAGTGTAGAGCTTACAGTATCTTTAGTGATGTAAGATTGGCAAATGCATTTTCAGACAAACTTTGAATTTTGCATCCGCTCATGTCTCTGGTGTAGGAAATAAAAAAGATATCCTCAGCAATATTTTTATTCCTAAAACGACTAGAATATCTCTATTAAGACTTATAACAGAATATAAAATCTGATTATAAGAATAGTGACTTACAAAGTTTTAAGCATAGCATTATTAGAAAATAAGTTGGCTTCAATGTCGTTTATGGAGCAAACTCTCATGTCACTAAGTAATTTAAGAAATTTTTTCTGTCTTAAAAATCTGAATAATTATAACAGAGTGCAGTCTTTGGCATAACTTACAGTTTCGATAAGTGAGTAAGGTACAAAAATGTTGTATTTGATATTTGGCTAATTCCATTCCCTGATAATTCCCTTACAAAGAAGTATAGGTTTAGAATATTGTTCAATACCTAAGAAAGTAGCCTAAATCGTATAATCGATTACAGTATCTGAAGTTTGGATGATCCTACAAAAGCTGTGGAGCTGATAGTAGATACATAGTTATCAGTGATAATTCTGAAAGAGACATGATATCGCTTTAATATTAATTTCTGCAAGATAGCTATGTAGCTATAGTTGGAATTAATTGCTCAGTTAATGCTAACAAAATCTTACAATCGATTTAGGGAAGGTAGGTTACCAAACATAATGCTGCTGACCGACACAAGTCTATTCCAAGATAAATTTCTAAAATCAAAAGTAGATTTTCAACTTTAATTATTAACATTCACCTTGAAACATTTATCGGCTAAAATCATCTTACAAGAATGTGACTAGCTCATGTATGTTATAAAACTAATTACTAGTCTTATACTATTCTCCATAAATTCATAACTGTTAGCCAACATCAAAATATCAAATATTAATAAATTTCTACTGCATACGTAGTGTGATAAAAGACTATAAATGCTTTGCAAACTGATAAATGTAATAATATCACAAATAACGTAATAACATTCAGACAGTATCGCAGTAAAACTTAAGACTAGCGTCATATTAAATAAATGAGGAGAAAATGAAGTTTTTCATTTAATAAATATCGTGCAATGTGCAATGTTACAACAATTTGAAACATTTAAATACTTTAAATCGAAGTTGTTATCTTTTATCTGGCATAGATTTTGGGAAATAAATGAATTAAGTTTGTTTAGTGAACCTTGTGCTACATTATTGCTGAGATATTAATTTATTGTTTATATAGTTGATATTAAGTTTTACAACAGCATCTGTTCTATAAAAGCACGAAATTTAAATGTTTATAAAGTAGCTTACATATAACTTAGTTTAGTGAGATTGGCGAATGCTCTAGGTTCGATTATTTCTATTTTATTGCTGAATAATCTCCTAAAAATGTAAAAAAATGATGCGATCTGAATAAATTATTAATAAGAATAATAAAGTAAATTTTTAATTTATTCTAAAGTTATAAGTCTGATATATAAATTGCTATTATTATGGCAAGCATTACAGTAACTCCAAATTCCACATTCCATACAATAAATGACTTCTAACGATTGTTAATTCGTTGCCATACAATGATCTAGATAGAGAGGATGTTCAAATAGTAAGGAAATTTTCAACAAAATTAAGTATCTGATGTTCTGATGTCTTAGATAATAGTTCTAATTCTCATTAACTTACAGGCGCTTAATGCTAGAAAGTTCAGAGAACATATAATTTTCCAAATCCAGGAAGTCATTTAAACTGACGCTCCTAGTTTAAAATTGTATCCAATAACCATTAATTGAGTTTACTTGTTTACTAAAAGTACTTTAAATTTACAATACTCTACAAAGAGGGCTATTTGAAAATAAATGTTCAACGAACTTAGTAAAACTTAGTTACATGATCATTCACTCGGAAAATATTCACTACTTACTATATACGTCGATTATAAAATATATTATCAAGTTTAAATAGGTATAAGTGTTAAAAATCAATCCTGATGAACTAAGTCGAACGAAAAGGATTTACTTTAAATTGGTAGTCATAAACATTTGCTCTCAACTTACAGAACTTCCATATTTACAAACTTGGAAAACACAGAGTTAGTCAAATTTTTTATGGTGTTGGCAGCGAGACTCCTGCAATTATAACTTATCAGATTCATAACTTTGTTTTATTATTCAGCTATTTAGTTATTTTGCTGATAATTAATATTAAGATATACAAATGCAACTTTCAAATTAATAAACACTAAGATCAAACCATACTCAGTTTTCGCGTAGTATCGTAGTCTAATTAGAAAACGAGCCTTTCAATCTATAAGATCACTAGCTACAAGGATTTTAAATCAATTACATCTAACTTACAATAGGTACAAGTCTTCGATGCCATCCCAGCTTTTCTGACTAACTTTTGCAATTAAGTTTGTATTAAGGTATCTAACCGATACAAATGCATTCTATTTACTACATAAATCTAATTTTATTTCTTAGTGATCGCTTTTTCAAATGGAAATATGATATCAAATCTATCTACTTGCAACTTACAATCTCTTCAACAATGGCATATTTCGAAATACCCCTTCCTGCACTTCGTGAATTCGGTTATCTGTTATTGCCCTTTTGATAGAGTACCGTAGTTGTCGATAAATTATAGCTCTTTATTTATTTCTAGTTGATGAAAGAATTCGATATTTGATCCGCTCTAGTATACTATACTTAACTTACAAATAAGTTAACTTGCTCAATCCTCTAAAGCCAATATCTTGTAAGTTACTTATTTCATTTGTGTCCAAAGAACTACATCGGAAAATGATATTCAATGAATTTATTATTTATACCTACATTCATCAGGTGTAATGCCATCTAGATGGATACAGGTATTATATAAATCATAGCAGTCAATTTTAACACATTATTAACTAAAAAGAATTCTTACTTACTCAAATTAACTGATACTAATATTTTAACGAGAACAACTTACAGTGTCGTTAAATTTGAAAGTGGTAGAAATACTCCATCTGCAATTAAGTAAAGCCTATTTCTGGTAATAGATCTAGTAGTTTTGATGTAATATTATATTTAATTAGTAAAAGTGAC